>NC_088239.1:82810646-83068146 GCF_036934945.1 Oncorhynchus masou masou | reverse complement strand
CTCTAAGAGCTGTGAGTCTTTCTGGGTAAGTTTCTAAGAGCTGTGAGTCTTTCTGGGTTAGTCTCTAAGAGCTGTTCACAACATTTGCCCTTTTATTCCTATTTAAAATTCTTCAAGCTCAGTCAAATTGGTTGTTGATCATTTTCTATTTCTTGCCATAGATTTTCAAGCAGATTTAAGTCAAAACTGTAACTCGGCCGCTCAGGAACATTCAATGTCTTCTTGGTAAGCAACTCCAGTATAGATTTGACCTTGTGTTTTTGGTTATTGTCCTGCTGAAAGATGAAGTCATCTCCCAGTGTCTGGTGAAAAGCAGACAACCAGGTCTTCCTCTAGGATGTTGCCTGTGCTTAGTTCCATTAGTTTTTTTGTTTTTTTTTCCTGAAAAACTCACTAGGCCTTAATGATTACAAGCATACCTATAACACCACTATGCTTGAAAATATAGAGATTGGTTCTCCGTAATGTGTTGTTTTGGATTTGGCCCAAACACTTTCTATTCAAGACAAAGTGAATTGCTTTGCCACATTTTTTTGCAGTATTACTTTAGTGCCTTGTTGTAAACAGGATGCATATTTTGGAATATTTCTGTACAGGCTTCCTCCTTTTCACTCTGTCAATTAGGTTAGTATTGTGGAGTAACTACAATGTTGTTGAGCCATCCTCAGTTTTCTCAAATCAACATTGGTGTCATGGTGAAATCCCTGTTTCCTTCCTCTGAGTTAGGAAGGACGCCTGCATCTTTGTAGTGACTGGGTGTATTGATACACCATCCAGTGTAATTAATAATTTCACCATGCACAATGTCTGCTTTTCTTTTTTACCCATCTACCAGTAGGTGCCTTTCTTTGCGAGGCATTGGAAAACCTCTCTGGTCTTTGTTGTTGAATCTGTCCTTTAAATCAACTGCTCGACCTTAGACAATTGTATGTGTGTAGGTTACAGAGAGGTATTAACATGCAACGTATGTGACTTTTAAATTACATTTTTACTCCCAAACTTATTTTCATGTTTTATTCATTTGTAAAAATAATAATAATAATAATTATTTAAAAAAAAAATCCATTTTAAATTCAGCCTGTAACAACAAAATGTGGGAGAAGTCAAGTTGTGTGAATAGTTCTGAAGGACCTGTATGCCTAGACATCCACTGTATGATATGAATATTACCAAAATAAATATGAAGGAAGAGAAAATTAGACCCCAAAGACTCAGAGAAGATTTAACATCTCTGTGTTCCCTGACACCGAAATGCATTTCTTAATACTTGTCAGATAGGCCACTACTGCTATACAGATATAGGTGTATAGGAAGAGGCACATTTAATACATTTTCTATCAGAATGTTATAAAGATATCTCATTTAATCTAACAATATTAAATGATTGTAAAACATTCTTCCTCACCTCAAGTTCAACTGTTGGTGTGCGCTGCCTTCATAAGCCTGCAGTACCTAAGCCGAATAATAGACATACCACACAAAAACTTTGCAAAGGTTTTCTTAACTTTTATTAGGGTAAAATCAAAAGTAAAGTCATTGTTTACAGGGAAAAATACAAAAACAGGTTCTTATATTGAAACCAAAACTGAGGCTTCTCTAAACTTTTATTGGTTGAGCTCAAAATCATACCTCAGCTGACGAGGTGACAGCAATCTGTACACCCTACGTGCTAAAATGCTTTATGTGCTAAAAAGTCCAAACTCAAAACATAAATGGAAAAAAGCTTACCTGTAACGGTAGCTACCTCCTAAAACATGGCTCTGTTTACTTTGTCCAGATCTTATCAGAACTCAATCTTGAGTTATTTCCTGAAAGCCTTTGCTGCTGTTCTATTTTCTCATGCCCATCTTTGGGTCAACTACAGAGATATATGGGAGCACTGGTACCCTGGTTCAACTAGCTACAGAGATATATGGGAGCACTGGTACCCTGGTTCAACTAGCTACAGAGATATATATGGTAGCACTGGTACCCTGGTTCAACTAGCTACAGAGATATATATGGTAGCACTGGTACCCTGGTTCAACTAGCTACAGAGATATATGGGAGCACTGGTACCCTGGTTCAACTAGCTACAGAGATATATGGGAGCACTGGTACCCTGGTTCAACTAGCTACAGAGATATATGGGAGCACTGGTACCCTGGTTCAACTAGCTACAGAGATATATGGGAGCACTGGTTCAACTAGCTACAGAGATATATGGGAGCACTGGTACCCTGGTTCAACTAGCTACAGAGATATATGGGAGCACTGGTACCCTGGTTCAACTAGCACAGAGATATATGGGAGCACCCTGGTTCAACTAGCTAGCACTGGTAGTTCAACTAGCTACAGAGATATATGGGAGCACACTGGTTCAACTAGCTACAGAGATATATGGGAGCACTGGTACCCTGGTTCAGCACTGGTGGGAGCACCCTGGTTCAACTAGCTACAGAGATATATGGTAGCACTGGTACCCTGGTTCAACTAGCTACAGAGATATATGGGAGCACTGGTACCCTGGTTCAACTAGCTACAGAGATATATGGGAGCACTGGTACCCTGGTTCAACTAGCTACAGAGATATATGGGAGCACTGGTACCCTGGTTCAACTAGCTACAGAGATATATGGGAGCACTGGTACCCTGGTTCAACTAGCTACAGAGATATATGGGAGCACTGGTACCCTGGTTCAACTAGCTACAGAGATATATGGGAGCACACCCTGGTTCAACTAGCTACAGAGATATATGGGAGCACTGGTACCCTGGTTCAACTAGCTACAGAGATATATGGGAGCACTGGTACCCTGGTTCAACTAGCTACAGATATCAACTAGCTACAGATATCAACTAGCTACAGCAAAGAGCAACGCAGCAACGTTGATTATTATATAGAACAGAAGTTCTATGTTTAGACATTGCTTTGTATCCAAGAGACTTACTACTTGACTCTGTCTTCAGTTTATACGGATAAATCATTAGCATGCACTGTATCTGTTGCTTACACTGCAAATCAATTGGTGTGCTGCTGGATACACAGTCGTCACGACAACAGCTGGTATTACAGTACGTCTGAGAATGTGCAGTGCAACCAGGCTAATTCATGTAAATGGAGAATACTTCTTTAAATGTAAAGTGTTCCTCTGTTTATTTCTCTGTCCCTGCATAGGATGCTGGGAGTATGTTCCCCTGACCTCACAGCTGCAGAGGCTCCCATAATGTCTTTTTAGAGGGAAGACCTAAGTGTGGTCATCATGGTTGGTTCCGGCCTACTTATCCGCTTAAAGTGACGCAAAATGTTAATCAACTCAGGTTCCCGTTGATATTCATGACGTCAGAGGGTTATTACATTCACTTACGGTGTGACATCTGGATACCAGGCCACATTTCAACATTTAGCTGACAAGATTTTACGCTGAGTGGACAAAACATTAGGAACACCTTCCTCATTGCATCCTTTGCCCTGAGAGCAACTTCAATTTGCCAAGGCATGGACTCTACAAGGTGTCGAATGCGTTCCACAGGGATGCTGGCCCATGTTGACTACAATGCGTTCCACAGGGATGCTGGCCCATGTTGACTACAATGCGTTCCACAGGGATGCTGGCCCATGTTGACTACAATGCTTTCCACATTGATGCTGGACCATGTTGACTACAATGTGTTCCACAGGGATGCTGGCCCATGTTGACTACAATGTGTTCCACAGGGATGCTGGCCCATGTTGACTACAATGCGTTCCACAGAGATGCTGGCCCATGTTGACTACAATGCGTTCCACAGGGATGCTGGCCCATGTTGACTTACAATGTTCCACAGGGATTCCACAGGGATGCTGGCCCATGTTGACTACAATGCGTTCCACAGGGATGCTGGCCCATGTTGACTACAATGTGTTCCACAGGGATGCTGGCCCATGTTGACTACAATGTGTTCCACAGGGATGCTGGCCCATGTTGACTACAATGCGTTCCACAGGGATGCTGGCCCATGTTGACTACAATGCGTTCCACAGGGATGCTGGCCCATGTTGACTACAATGCGTTCCACAGGGATGCTGGCCCATGTTGACTACAATGCGTTCCACAGGGATGCTGGCCCATGTTGACTACAATGCTTCCCACAGTGGTGTTTAAGTTGACTGGATGTCCTTATGGGGGGGTGGACGTTTCTTGATACATACAGGAAACTATTGTGCGTGAAAAACCCAGCAGCGTTGCAGTTCTTGACACACTTGAACAGGTGTGCCTGGCACCTACCCCGTTCAAAGGCATTTAAATATTTTGTCTTGCCCATTCACCCTCTGAATGGCACACATACACAATCCTTGTCTCAAGACTTAAAATTCCTTCTTTAACATGTCTCCTCCCCTTCATCTATACTGATTGAAGTGGATTTAACTAGTGACATCAGTAAGGGATCATAGCTTTCACCTGGTCGGTCTGTCTTGTTAAGAGATGGTGGTTCCTAATTTTTTGTATACTCAGTGTATAAAAGCTATTGCTTTTCCAAAAGAGCTGTGTGAACAATTTGAGACGGTTTCTTGTACACTCAAACTTCATAAAAACATTTTAAATTGGACCGGCTCGTTGGTACATGATGAGATCACACGGTGCGAGCAGCAGGCTCTCGACATCCGCAGGGCCCCCTTTTTATTTATTTTTAATGTTTATTTAGAAAAGTGCGCGTTATCTGTGAGACTTCTATTTGTTTGCCGTCATAAAAATGCAATGCAGAGCGATTTAAAAAAAGACACCACGATGACGTTCCAACTCGTCCAGATGCTCAATAAACATCAGATCCAGAGTTTTACTGCTGTCTGCAGCGTTGTCTGGGCCCGTGGCCAATCTGATACGGAGACCATGAAATGATAATCCAGAGGACAACACAGCAGTTTGTGGGGTAGGCTGAAGAAAAAGTCATATCTCAGACTGGCCAATAAAAAAATAAAAATAAAAGATTTAAGATGGGCCAAAGAACACTGGACAACACTGGACATGCTGGACAAGAGATGGCTTTTCTTTGCAACTCTGCCTAGAAGACCAGCATCCCGGGGGTCGCCTCTTCACTGTTGACGTTGAGACTGGACAGTCTACACTGTATCTCCGATCAATTTTATGTTTTTTTTTAATGGACAAAAAAAAGTTGCTTTTCTTTCAAAAACAAGGACATTTCTAAGTGACACCAAACTTTTGAACGGTAGTGTACATACATACTCACTCACACACATGCATATTGATGCCACACACACGCACACACACACACGCATATTGATGCCACACACACTTTCACTCTTCACATAAGCTGCTGCTACTGTGTTTATTATCTATCCTGATTGCCTTGTCACTTTCACTTTTATCTACATGTACATATTACCTCAATTACCTCGTACATCAGCACATTGACTAGGTAATCATTGTATATAGCCTTGTTATTACCTGGTATCTCTGCACATTGACTAGGTACCAGTACTCATTGTATATAGCCTTGTTATTACCTCGTACATCAGCACAATGACTAGGTACTCATTGTATATAGCCTTGTTATTACCTGATATCTCTGTATATAGCCTTGTTATTACCTGGTACCTCTGCACATTGACTAGGTACCGGTACTCATTGTATATAGCCTTGTTATTGCCTGGTATCTCTGCACATTGACTAGGTACCAGTACTCATTGTATATAGCCTTGTTATTACCTGGTATCCCTGAACATTGACTAGGTAGGTACTCATTGTATATAGCCTTGTTATTACCTGGTACCTCTGCACATTGACTAGGTACTCATTGTATATAGCCTTGTTATTACCTGGTATCCCTGAACATTGACTAGGTACCAGTACTCCCTGTATATAGCCTTGTTATTACCTGGTATCCCTGAACATTGACTAGGTACCAGTACTCCCTGTATATAGCCTTGTTATTACCTGGTATCCCTGAACATTGACTAGGTACCAGTACTCATTGTATATAGCCTTGTTATTACCTGGTACCTCTGCACATTGACTAGGTACTCATTGTATATAGCCTTGTTATTACCTGGTACCTCTGCACATTGACTAGGTACCAGTACTCCTTGTATATAGCCTTGTTATTACCTGGTACCTCTGCACAATGACTAGGTACCGGTACTCATTGTATATAGCCGTGTTATTACCTGGTACTCCCTGTATATAGCCTTGTTATTACCTGGTACCTCTGCACATTGACTAGGTACCGGTACTCATTGTATATAGCCTTGTTATTGTTTTTGTGTTTCTATCGTCTTTTTAACTCTGCGTTGTTGGGAAAAGGCTCATCATAAGTAAGCATTTCACGGTCTACACCTGTTGTATTCGGGTGACTGTGACTTGATAACACAGCCACACCAGACATGAAGACAGACACACACACACGTTGACTGGAGTAAACACACTCACAGCAGATGTTATTCCTTCGTCGGCCATATAAATAAAAAAAAATGACAGAGGATTTATTTCACCCTTTAATTTAACTGGGCAAGTCAGTTATGAACACATTGTTATTTACGATGACGGCCTACTCCGTCCAAACCAGGACTGACACTGGGGCCAATTGTTCGCCTCCCTGTGGGACTCCCAATCACGGCCGGTTGCGATACAGCCTAGAATCGAACCAGGGTCTGTAGTGACCCCTGTAGTACTGAGATGCAGTGCCCTTAGACCACTCGAGGAACCCGATGAAGCTGAGATGAAACCAAGGATAAACGCCAATCGTTAGCACAACGACAACAAAAAACACAACACTTGCAATGGCCTCAAACACAAGCACACAAACACATTCTCACAACCCTGTGTTCTTGCAGTTAGATCATCCAATGGGAGAGCATGAGTGCCTGCCTGTTTCCCCCTTTAATAAGTGGTAAATCTCTCTCTATTTAATACTGATTTAGGTTTAAAGTTCTCTCTCCAGAATACTTCCATGAGTAGGTCATGGTAAATGGTCATGCAGTGTCTCCGAGTGTGAGTTTGAATATTCCTAAACGTGATAGATGGCTTTTAAAGGGGGTGTGGGGGGGGGGAAGAGAAACATGCCTCCCAATCCACAGGGCTAGCGTTTATAGGCACGTCATTATCATCTGGGACAAGTTACTGGCCTGGAGAGAAGGAGAGATATATTAGCGGTAATCATAGTACAAATGATTGCCGTTGTCTTGGAGACCCATCCCCTCAGGATGTCATTCTGATTCATCTGGATCATGATGTCATCGTCGTTCCCTTGACTTCTGTTTTTTGATCCAGATTAAAGTAGTGTAACGTTTTCCTTGGACTTTATTCCTTTTTAAAGGTGATATGTAGTTTTATTTTGTTACATATGTTAGGTTTTGTTAGTTAGCAGAATCCTTGCTACAGTATCACCATGATCGGCACTGCATCAACATGAAGGGGAATGTGGTAGCACAGTAGGGGCGGCGCCCACCGGTGTAGGGGCGGCGCCCACCGGTGTAGGGGCGGCGCCCCCGGTGTAGGGGCCTCCCTTTTGACCTCAATTTCAACTCTTGTCCTTTCTCCAATTGCGTGGCCTACAACTCAACCTTTTCAACGACACTGCACGATGTGATTTACACAGAAACACGTCCATTCACACTAGTGAAACAATGGTCCACACTCCACCTCCAGCCAGAGGCATCATTTGGTTTAATTTGAAGAACCATAAACTACTGTACCAAATGTATGGAACCTTTTATTTCATTTGCCAGAGTAATGGACCGTAATCCTTACCAGCACACAACTGTTAAGACTTGACTATGAGCAATATGTCAGCCATTTGGTTATATAATATATCGCTCTGTTTGTGATATTTTATGTTCTAAGAACTTTCCCTGGCAGCTTTGAGTCTAGCCATGTGGATCTTTTAAAAAGAAAACATAACTTGACCAGAAACCTTTTTGTAAAATGCAGACAGTAAGACCTCACTCTTCCTGGACCTGAACTGTGTGACCTGAATGCGTTTTTTTGTTTTCAATGGGCGCCAGAACTCACTGTTCCTGGATGTGTGTTTCAGGTGCTGTTCATGAAGTTCAATTTTTAGGGTTTAACTGTTGTCAGTTATCCCCTCTTTTTGTGAATTAAGGAAGTCCAGGAACTGCCTGAAGATGTTGAAACCTCAGGGGAAATTAGCGACCCGAGCTCGAGTGACCCTAGCACCCCCCTTTTTAGAACTGCGATGAGAGGAGGGCCTGGTGAAAGCGTTCATTAGTAATTACATTAGTGGAACTCATCTTTCCAGATTCTATAGAGTCAATTATTTTTCCATGCACGCCTCCCTTACGACTAAAAAAAAAAATCTGTTATATCAAGTACTACTGGCTTACTTCTAGATTTCTTTCTTTTTTTAAAGTTCAGGGCTGTTGAAACTAAGCAGACCATTGTTGAAATGCAGGTCTGCTTTTGTTGTTTTTTTTTGTTCGAGGGAATAAGGGGTAAGGTCAGGAAAGGGGTTGTTTTTGAATTTGTAATTTGATTAAATTTTTTTCCCCTCACAAAAGGGGAATTTTTTGGATTTTTTTTTTTTTCATTACGTCCAAATGTATAATGCATTGTGTTAGATGGTCAGCAGGCTGAACTGGCGCAGCTATAAGAAGAAAATAGTCATTTGAATCAAAGCAATGTATCTCGCCGTTCTGTTTGACACTAGCGTCTCGTAAATGTGGAAAATCGACGTTGCCTGAAGTGAACCCTTTTCCTTAGTCTCATACAGAAACCTTGCAGAGGGATGTTTTACAGTCTGGCCACGTACACAAACCTGAGCATGATGCTTTCTGGGGACATTCGTCTACTATTCCGTTTTGGGCATTTAGCAGGACACCCTTACCCAGTCTGTGAATTCAACGTCTCTTCTGTTTTTACGTTTTTATTCAACCTGAACTAACCTAACTGAGCAGGTGTAAAATAAATGCCTGAGCTGAGTTTCTTTCTGGTCCTGACAAGAGATGACAAAAAAAAGTCAACTGTCGCAGGAAGTTCTCTTCAACGCGGTTCAGTAAATGTGAAGGAGAACTTAAGATGGGAGTGTTGAATTCTCAACATCTAAATGTGAATGTTGCGTTGCAGGCTCTCTTTCCATTTCCCCCTGAAAACCTGGACTTATCCAGTTGTTTATGACCCTGCTGAGTGTAGCTGAGAACCGATATAATGATTATGATTTCCACAACTTCCTCACTACCAAACTGGGGGGTTGTGATTTGATCATGTATTTTTCTCCATTTTAGGACTCTAATGGTGTCAACACCAGCCCCCTGTGTTGAGGGCTTCAGGGTTAAGCCACACAGGAACGTCTGGGGTTTGTGTCGACCGCCCATACTGCACCCTCAACCTCTTTTTGGGGGGATTTATTTGGTCCCCCGCAGTGAAAAGGAGCCTTTGTCCAACCCACTTTTAAAACATGCTTTTAAAACGATATGGTTTACAGGTCACCTCGAGTCTTAGTGATCCTTTCCTGTTGGGCGTTTGGTCTCCCCAGCTATTCGACTTGTGGGATTGGGTCAGTCGTGACTACTGTAGAATAACATGAATAGAAACTGCATCCTCATTGAACATGATTTGCGCTGCACTACCGACAGGGGTGTGTGGGCATCCGTGCATTTTGATGGCCACCAAGCACTTCTGTATTTGGTTGATCAGTGAGGTGTTTGTACAAACAAATAGGTTCAAGACGGAGTAAGCTAGGTGTCTTCGCATTGTGTCCCTACTCCAAATGGACTGGGCAGGTCGCCTCTCCTGTGACAGTGGGCGGGGCGGGTCGCCTCTCCTGTGACAGTGGGCAGGTCGCCTCTCCTGTGACAGTGGGCAGGTCGCCTCTCCTGTGACAGTGGGCAGGTCGCCTCTCCTGTGACAGTGGGCAGTGGGCAGGTGGGACAGTGGGCAGGGCAGGTCGCCTCTCCTGTGACAGTGGGCAGTGGGGGCCTCTCCTGTGACAGTCGCCGCCTCTCCTGTGACAGTGGGCAGGTCGCCTCTCCTGTGACAGTGGGCGGGGCAGGTCGCCTCTCCTGTGACAGTGGGCAGGTCGCCTCTCCTGTGACAGTGGGCGGGGCAGGTCGCCTCTCCTGTGACAGTGGGCAGGTCGCCTCTCCTGTGACAGTGGGCGGGGCAGGTCGCCTCTCCTGTGACAGTGGGCAGGTCGCCTCTCCTGTGACAGTGGGCAGGGCAGGTCGCCTCTCCTGTGACAGTGGGCGGGTCACCGCTCCTGTGACAGTGGGCGGGTCGCCGCTCCTGTGACAGTGGGCGGGTCGCCGCTCCTGTGACAGTGGGCGGGTCGCCTCTCCTGTGACAGTGGGCGGGTCGCCTCTCCTGTGACAGTGGGCTGGGCAGGTCGCCTCTCCTGTGACAGTGGGCTGGGCAGGTCGCCTCTCCTGTGACAGTGGGCAGGTCGCCTCTCCTGTGACAGTGGGCAGGTCGCCGCTCCTGTGACAGTGGGCAGGTCGCCTCTCCTGTGACAGTGGGCGGGTCGCCTCTCCTGTGACAGTGGGCAGGTCGCCTCTCCTGTGACAGTGGGCGGGTCGCCTCTCCTGTGACAGTGGGCGGGTCGCCTCTCCTGTGACAGTGGGCAGGTCGCCTCTCCTGTGACAGTGGGCAGGTCGCCTCTCCTGTGACAGTGGGCGGGTCGCCTCTCCTGTGACAGTGGGCAGGTCGCCTCTCCTGTGACAGTGGGCAGGTCGCCTCTCCTGTGACAGTGGGCAGGTCGCCTCTCCTGTGACAGTGGGCAGGTCGCCTCTCCTGTGACAGTGGGCGGGTCGCCTCTCCTGTGACAGTGGGCAGGTCGCCTCTCCTGTGACAGTGGGCAGGGCAGGTCGCCGCTCCTGTGACAGTGGGCGGGTCGCCTCTCCTGTGACAGTGGGCAGGTCGCCGCTCCTGTGACAGTGGGCAGGTCGCCTCTCCTGTGACAGTGGGCGGGTCGCCTCTCCTGTGACAGTGGGCAGGTCGCCTCTCCTGTGACAGTGGGCAGGTCGCCTCTCCTGTGACAGTGGGCTGGGCAGGTCGCCTCTCCTGTGACAGTGGGCGGGTCGCCTCTCCTGTGACAGTGGGCAGGGCAGGTCGCCTCTCCTGTGACAGTGGGCAGGTCGCCTCTCCTGTGACAGTGGGCAGGGCAGGTCGCCTCTCCTGTGACAGTGGGCAGGTCGCCTCTCCTGTGACAGTGGGCAGGTCGCCTCTCCTGTGACAGTGGGCGGGTCGCCTCTCCTGTGACAGTGGGCAGGTCGCCTCTCCTGTGACAGTGGGCAGGTCGCCTCTCCTGTGACAGTGGGCAGGGCAGGTCGCCTCTCCTGTGACAGTGGGCAGGGCAGGTCGCCGCTCCTGTGACAGTGGGCAGGTCGCCTCTCCTGTGACAGTGGGCGGGGCGGGTCGCCTCTCCTGTGACAGTGGGCAGGTCGCCGCTCCTGTGACAGTGGGCAGGGCAGGTCGCCGCTCCTGTGACAGTGGGCGGGTCGCCTCTCCTGTGACAGTGGGCGGGTCGCCTCTCCTGTGACAGTGGGCAGGGCAGGTCGCCGCTCCTGTGACAGTGGGCGGGTCGCCTCTCCTGTGACAGTGGGCAGGGCAGGTCGCCTCTCCTGTGACAGTGGGCAGGTCGCCTCTCCTGTGACAGTGGGCAGGGCAGGTCGCCTCTCCTGTGACAGTGGGCAGGTCGCCTCTCCTGTGACAGTGGGCGGGGCGGGTCGCCTCTCCTGTGACAGTGGGCAGGGCAGGTCGCCTCTCCTGTGACAGTGGGCGGGTCGCCTCTCCTGTGACAGTGGGCGGGTCGCCTCTCCTGTGACAGTGGGCAGGTCGCCTCTCCTGTGACAGTGGGCGGGTCGCCTCTCCTGTGACAGTGGGCAGGTCGCCTCTCCTGTGACAGTGGGCTGGGCAGGTCGCCTCTCCTGTGACAGTGGGCAGGTCGCCTCTCCTGTGACAGTGGGCAGGGCAGGTCGCCGCTCCTGTGACAGTGGGCAGGTCGCCTCTCCTGTGACAGTGGGCAGGGCAGGTCGCCTCTCCTGTGACAGTGGGCGGGGCGGGTCGCCTCTCCTGTGACAGTGGGCAGGTCGCCTCTCCTGTGACAGTGGGCTGGGTCGCGCCTCTCCTGTGACAGTGGGTGGGCAGGTCGCCGCTCCTGTGACAGTGGGCAGGTCGCCTCTCCTGTGACAGTGGGCAGGTCGCCTCTCCTGTGACAGTGGGCTGGGCAGGTCGCCTCTCCTGTGACAGTGGGCAGGGCAGGTCGCCTCTCCTGTGACAGTGGGCAGGTCGCCTCTCCTGTGACAGTGGGCGGGTCGCCTCTCCTGTGACAGTGGGCAGGGCGGGTCGCCTCTCCTGTGACAGTGGGCAGGGCAGGTCGCCTCTCCTGTGACAGTGGGCAGGGCAGGTCGCCTCTCCTGTGACAGTGGGCAGGTCGCCTCTCCTGTGACAGTGGGCAGGGCAGGTCGCCTCTCCTGTGACAGTGGGCAGGGCAGGTCGCCTCTCCTGTGACAGTGGGCAGGTCGCCTCTCCTGTGACAGTGGGCAGGGCAGGTCGCCTCTCCTGTGACAGTGGGCAGGGCAGGTCGCCTCTCCTGTGACAGTGGGCAGGTCGCCTCTCCTGTGACAGTGGGCAGGGCAGGTCGCCTCTCCTGTGACAGTGGGCAGGGCAGGTCGCCTCTCCTGTGACACTGGGCAGGTCGCCTCTCCTGTGACAGTGGGCAGGGCAGGTCGCCTCTCCTGTGACAGTGGGCAGGGCAGGTCGCCTCTCCTGTGACAGTGGGCAGGGCAGGTCGCCTCTCCTGTGACAGTGGGGCAGGTCGCCTCTCCTGTGACAGTGGGTGGGCAGGTGACAGTGGGCGGGCCTCTCCTGTGACAGTGGGCCTCTCCTGTGACAGTGGGTGGGCAGGTCGCCTCTCCTGTGACAGTGGGCAGGTCGCCTCTCCTGTGACAGTGGGCGGGGCGGGTCGCCTCTCCTGTGACAGTGGGCAGGTCGCCTCTCCTGTGACAGTGGGCGGGTCGCCTCTCCTGTGACAGTGGGCTGGGCAGGTCGCCTCTCCTGTGACAGTGGGCAGGTCGCCTCTCCTGTGACAGTGGGCAGGTCGCCTCTCCTGTGACAGTGGGCAGGGGTCGCCTCTCCTGTGACAGTGGGCAGGTCGCCTCTCCTGTGACAGTGGGCTGGGCGGGTCGCCTCTCCTGTGACAGTGGGCTGGGCAGGTCGCCTCTCCTGTGACAGTGGGCTGGGCAGGTCGCCTCTCCTGTGACAGTGGGCAGGTCGCCTCTCCTGTGACAGTGGGCGGGGCAGGTCGCCTCTCCTGTGACAGTGGGCAGTGGGCAGTCGCCTCTCCTGTGACAGTGGGCAGGGCAGGTCGCCTCTCCTGTGACAGTGGGCGGGGCGGGGCCTCTCCTGTGACAGTGGGCAGGTCGCCTCTCCTGTGACAGTGGGCAGGTCGCCTCTCCTGTGACAGTGGGCGGGTCGCCTCTCCTGTGACAGTGGGCAGGGCAGGTCGCCTCTCCTGTGACAGTGGGCGGGTCGCCTCTCCTGTGACAGTGGGCAGGTCGCCTCTCCTGTGACAGTGGGCTGGGCAGGTCGCCTCTCCTGTGACAGTGGGCGGGGCGGGTCGCCTCTCCTGTGACAGTGGGCAGGGCAGGTCGCCTCTCCTGTGACAGTGGGCGGGGCAGGTCGCCTCTCCTGTGACAGTGGGCAGGTCGCCTCTCCTGTGACAGTGGGCAGGTCGCCTCTCCTGTGACAGTGGGCGGGTCGCCTCTCCTGTGACAGTGGGCAGGTCGCCTCTCCTGTGACAGTGGGCAGGTCGCCTCTCCTGTGACAGTGGGCAGGTCGCCTCTCCTGTGACAGTGGGCGGGGCAGGTCGCCTCTCCTGTGACAGTGGGCCTCTCCTGTGACAGTGGGCAGGTCGCCTCTCCTGTGACAGTGGGCAGGTCGCCTCTCCTGTGACAGGGCGCCTCTCCTGTGACAGTGGGCTGGGCAGGTCGCCTCTCCTGTGACAGTGGGGGCGGGTCGCCTCTCCTGTGACAGTGGGCGGGTCGCCTCTCCTGTGACAGTGGGCGGGTCGCCTCTCCTGTGACAGTGGGCGGGTCGCCTCTCCTGTGACAGTGGGCAGGTCGCCTCTCCTGTGACAGTGGGCGGGTCGCCTCTCCTGTGACAGTGGGCAGGTCGCCTCTCCTGTGACAGTGGGCGGGTCGCCTCTCCTGTGACAGTGGGCGGGTCGCCTCTCCTGTGACAGTGGGCGGGTCGCCGCTCCTGTGACAGTGGGCAGGGTACATTGTGTGATGTTAATATTGGACTCCATGCTTGTTAGCTGTGGTAATATCAAGTCAATGTTTAATATCAAAACTAGTTTCCCACTTGTTGTTGCAGCCTGATGGGCTACAATCATCATGTTCTCCCTGTGATTTTACAACCATACCTGCACCATAAAACACATTGACTGTCGGTGGTTGGACTCCGGTGGGATGAAATTAGTTTTGTCCTTGAAATACTCTATGGTCTCATATTCTCCTGAAGTCCTAAATTACACCATGTTCCCTTTATAGTGCACTACTTTTGACCAGAGCCCATGCGCTCTGGTGAAAAGTAGTGCATTAAAATAGGGAATAGGGTGCTATTTGGAATGCCTCCACCGTAGACATAGAATTCGTAAGGGCGGTAGGTCGCCTAGTGGTTAGAGCGTAGAGGCGGCAGGTAGCCTAGTGGTTAGAGTGTAGAGGCGGCAGGTAGTCTAGTGGTTAGAGTAGAGGCGGCAGGGTAGTGGAGGAGGCAGGGTAGCGGCTAGTGGTGGTTAGAGTGTAGAGGCGGCAGGTAGCCTAGTGGTTAGAGTGTAGAGGCGGCAGGTAGCCTAGTGGTTAGCCTAGTTGTAGAGGAGGCAGTGGGGTAGCCTAGTGGTTAGAGTGTAGAGGAGGCAGGTAGCCTAGTGGTTAGAGTGTAGAGGCAGGGCAGGGTAGCCTAGTGGTTAGAGCGGCAGGTAGTGGTTAGAGTGAGGCAGGTAGCCTAGTGGTTAGAGTGTAGAGGCGGCAGGTAGCCTAGTGGTTAGAGTGTAGAGGCGGCAGGTAGCCTAGTGGTTAGAGTGTAGAGGCGGCAGGTAGCCTAGTGGTTAGAGTGTAGAGGTGGCAGGGTAGCCTAGTGGTTAGAGTGTAGAGGCGGCAGGTAGCCTAGTGGTTAGAGTGTAGAGGCGGCAGGTAGCCTAGTGGTTAGAGTGTCGAGGCGGCAGGTAGCCTAGTGGTTGGTCCACATACCAAATGGTGGCTGGTTCATATCCCTGATCTGACCAGATGAAATATCTGTCTGTGCTCCAGGGTCGCCGTCAATTGCTCCAGAGTTGTTGTTGATAATGGGTGACCCTGGCTGTGACCCCACCCTCGGAGCGTGTCTCGGGGGGGGAGTTGGGATACACAAAAAATAAAAACATTTCCAATTGCACAGCTGTACATGTGGTGTTGAAATCATTGTAGACAATGATTATTATCATAAATCATTGTATGCTTTTTTTCCAGTAACCCATGTTCCTTAGTGATATAAAATCTCGCTTTTGTTTTCTTCATCAGCTTCTTGGCTCACTGTATAGTAGATTATACCATTTTGTGTTTAAAGAGCAACTGAAGGTAATAAACAATTTATTTGGTGGAAAATGGCCTATATGGCATCCATATTAGTAAACAATTATATCATCCTGTGTTAAAAATGACTACAAAGTGTAAATAGGATAATTTTGGTCTCAAATTTAGTCTTGTCCAAAACGGAGATTTACGAGATACAGTAATTAGTAAAAAAAATGGTATGTATGTCACGGAATGAAGGGTTGTCGTAAGTTTTCCTTGGGTTGGATTTATTTCAACTCACTGATGGTCTCTAACTAGCCCCATGTACAGCCTACAGCTGGCAGCACCAAGTAATCATCGATTCAGAGCGCACCTGCACACGGCCCCGATCGTAATGTCCATGATCAATTTGGTTTGATATTCGATATCCCTATGGGGCTAGTTAGAGACCATCAGTGAGTTACACAATGTACATGGGGCTAGTTAGAGACCATCAGTGAGTTACACAATGTACATGGGCTAGTTAGGGACCATCAGTAAGTTACACAATGTACATGTGCTAGTTATGGACCATCAGTAAGTTACACAATGTACATGGGTTAGTTAGGGACCATCAGTAAGTTACACAATGTACATGGGCTAGTTAGAGACCATCAGTAAGTTACACAATGTACATGGGGCTAGTTAGAGACCATCAGTAAGTTACACAATGTACATGGGCTAGATAGGGACCATCAGTAAGTTACACAATGTACATGGGGCTAGTTATGGACCATCAGTAAGTTACACAATGTACATGGGGCTAGTTAGAGACCATCAGTAAGTTACACAATGTACATGGGACAATATTTGTAGATGTCAATACCTCCAAATTTCAATAATGTAGCCCCTTTACATGGTAGATTTGGGCATTGATAAGTGGCAAAATTGGAACCGAGTGACTGTACGATGACATGCTATAAATGACATCAGAGCTCATGCTTTATTTTACTTGGTAAGTAGTTAGAACAAATTCTTATTTTCAATGACGGCCTAGGAACAGTGGGTTAACTGCCTGTTCAGGGGCAGAATGACATTTTGTACCTTGTCAGCTCAGATCTGAACTTGCAATCTTTCGGTTACTAGTCCAATGCTCTAACCACTAGGCTACCCTGCCGCCCCGCCCTGCACTTCACATCGCTGTAGATTGCCCCCATCCGTTTCTGCTAATTGTGCGACTTGCAAATGTTTTGTTTGTCTGAGTGAGGGAAATGCTGTCAATTTTAAAATGTATGTAATTTATCAGATACTCTTATCCAGAGAGACTTACAAGAGCAATTCAGTCTTGCTGAAGGGCACATTGGCAGATTTCACCTAGTCGGTGGCTTGGGGATTCAAACCGCGACCTTTCGGTTGCTGGCTCAACGTTCTTAACCACTAGGCTACCTGCTGTAAATTAAGAAAACTATGTCATTTGAAAGATGAGACGTTGAGGATCAGAATAAATACCGCTTTGATGTCATGCTAACAAACCAAACACCTGTGAGTCCAAATGTGCACTTCACATTTCCATCTCATAAAACTGATGGAATGTATAGTTCAACGTTTATGATCACTATGTTAGTTGTACAGTTACCAGATGACATGGTGTGATACCCTGGGTCGTTCTGAACAGAATGAGTCTGTTTGAACAGTTACCAGATGACATGGTGTGATACCCTGGGTCGTTCTGAACAGAATGAGTCTGTTTGATGAACAGTTACCAGATGACATGGTGTGATACCCTGGGTCGTTCTGAACAGAATGAGTCTGTTTGAACAGTTACCAGATGACATGGTGTGATACCCTGGGTCGTTCTGAACAGAATGAGTCTGTTTGATGAACAGTTACCAGATGACATGGTGTGATACCCTGGGTCGTTCTGAACAGAATGAGTCTGTTTGATGAACAGTTACCAGATGACATGGTGTGATACCCTGGGTCGTTCTGAACAGAATGAGTCTGTTTGATGAACAGTTACCAGATGACATGGTGTGATACCCTGGGTCGTTCTGAACAGAATGAGTCTGTTTTGATCAGTTACCAGATGACAGTGATACTGAACAGATGACATGGTGTGATACCCTGGGTCGTTCTGAACAGAATGAGTCTGTTTGATGAACAGTTACCAGATGACATGGTGTGATACCCTGGGTCGTTCTGAACAGAATGAGTCTGTTTGATGAACAGTTACCAGATGACATGGTGTGATACCCTGGGTCGTTCTGAACAGAATGAGTCTGTTTGATGAACAGTTACCAGATGACATGGTGTGATACCCTGGGTTGTTCTGAACAGAATGAGTCTGTTTGATGAACAGTTACCAGATGACATGGTGTTATACCCTGGGTCGTTCTGACCAGAATGAGTCTGTTTGATGAACAGTTACCAGATGACATGGTGTGATACCCTGGGTCGTTCTGAACAGAATGAGTCTGTTTGATGAACAGTTACCAGATGACATGGTGTTATACCCTGGGTCCTGAACAGAATGAGTCTGTTTGATGAACAGTTACCAGATGACATGGTGTTATACCCTGGGTCGTTCTGAACATGAGTCTGTTTGATGAACAGTTACCAGATGACATGGTGTGATACCCTGGGTTGTTCTGAACAGAATGAGTCTGTTTGATGAACAGTTACCAGATGACATGGTGTTATACCCTGGGTCGTTCTGAACAGAATGAGTCTGTTTGATGAACAGTTACCAGATGACATGGTGTGATACCCTGGGTCGTTCTGAACAGAATGAGTCTGTTTGATGACAGTTACCAGATGACATGGTGTGATACCCTGGGTCGTTCTGAACAGAATGAGTCTGTTTGATGAACAGTTACCAGATGACATGGTGTGATACCCTGGGTCGTTCTGAACAGAATGAGTCTGTTTGATGAGATGACTGTTATTTGATGAACAGAATGAGTCTGTTTGATGAACAGTTACCAGATGACATGGTGTGATACCCTGGGTCGTTCTGAACAGAGTGAGTCTGTCTGATGAACAGTTACCAGATGACATGGTGTGATACCCTGGGTCGTTCTGAACAGAATGAGTCTGTTTGATGAACAGTTACCAGATGACATGGTGTGATACCCTGGGTCGTTCTGACCAGAATGAGTCTGTTTGATGAACAGTTACCAGATGACATGGTGTTATACCCTGGGTCGTTCTGAACAGAATGAGTCTGTTTGATGAACAGTTACCAGATGACATGGTGTTATACCCTGGGTCGTTCTGAACAGAATGAGTCTGTTTGATGAACAGTTACCAGATGACATGGTGTGATACCCTGGGTCGTTCTGAACAGAATGAGTCTGTTTGATGAACAGTTACCAGATGACATGGTGTTATACCCTGGGTCGTTCTGAACAGAATGAGTCTGTTTGATGAACAGTTACCAGATGACATGGTGTGATACCCTGGGTCGTTCTGAACAGAATGAGTCTGTTTGATGAACAGTTACCAGATGACATGGTGTGATACCCTGGGTCGTTCTGAACAGAATGAGTCTGTTTGATGAACAGTTACCAGATGACATGGTGTTATACCCTGGGTCGTTCTGAACAGAATGAGTCTGTTTGATGAACAGTTACCAGATGACATGGTGTGATACCCTGGGTCGTTCTGAACAGAATGAGTCTGTTTGATGAACAGTTACCAGATGACATGGTGTTATACCCTGGGTCGTTCTGAACAGAATGAGTCTGTTTGATGAACAGTTACCAGATGACATGGTGTGATACCCTGGGTCGTTCTGAACAGAATGAGTCTGTTTGATGAACAGTTACCAGATGACATGGTGTGATACCCTGGGTCGTTCTGAACAGAATGAGTCTGTTTGATGAACAGTTACCAGATGACATGGTGTGATACCCTGGGTCGTTCTGAACAGAATGAGTCTGTTTGATGAACAGTTACCAGATGACATGGTGTTATACCCTGGGTCGTTCTGAACAGAATGAGTCTGTTTGATGAACAGTTACCAGATGACATGGTGTGATACCCTGGGTCGTTCTGAACAGAATGAGTCTGTTTGATGAACAGTTACCAGATGACATGGTGTGATACCCTGGGTCGTTCTGAACAGAATGAGTCTGTTTGATGAACAGTTACCAGATGACATGGTGTGATACCCTGGGTCGTTCTGAACAGAATGAGTCTGTTTGATGAACAGTTACCAGATGACATGGTGTTATACCCTGGGTCGTTCTGAACAGAATGAGTCTGTTTGATGAACAGTTACCAGATGACATGGTGTGATACCCTGGGTCGTTCTGAACAGAATGAGTCTGTTTGATGAACAGTTACCAGATGACATGGTGTGATACCCTGGGTCGTTCTGAACAGAATGAGTCTGTTTGATGAACAGTTACCAGATGACATGGTGTTATACCCTGGGTCGTTCTGAACAGAATGAGTCTGTTTGATGAACAGTTACCAGATGACATGGTGTTATACCCTGGGTCGTTCTGAACAGAATGAGTCTGTTTGATGAACAGTTACCAGATGACATGGTGTTATACCCTGGGTCGTTCTGAACAGAATGAGTCTGTTTGAACAGTTACCAGATGACATGGTGTGATACCCTGGGTCGTTCTGAACAGAATGAGTCTGTTTGATGAACAGTTACCAGATGACATGGTGTGATACCCTGGGTTGTTCTGAACAGAATGAGTCTGTTTGATGAACAGTTACCAGATGACATGGTGTGATACCCTGGGTCGTTCTGAACAGAATGAGTCTGTTTGATGAACAGTTACCAGATGACATGGTGTTATACCCTGGGTCGTTCTGAACAGAATGAGTCTGTTTGATGAACAGTTACCAGATGACATGGTGTGATACCCTGGGTCGTTCTGAACAGAATGAGTCTTGTTTGATGTGTTGTGATAAATTCACTGTGGAACACGGCACCTGAATGCTCTCATGACCTCTTTCTATGCTCATCAAAATTACAATCTGTTTCTCTGAATTGAACTGTGAAAGCCTAACTGTAACATCGTATTTTAGAACATGCTGGTCATGTTGGCAATAGAACAAACGTTTAAAACGATGCCCACCAGACCCAGATTGCGATTTATAATGGGCCTTTTTCCCACACCATTTTATGATGACGAGGACGCAGTGCTGTGATCAAAACAACTACAAGTGTGCTTGCTGTAGTTCCTCAACGGCAGAGCTAGGAGAGCTCAAATAAGCACCTTTATAGTTGAAGTCTTCTTTGAGTCATAAAAACGCATTGAAATGACTTAGGAACTGTGCCCACTTTGGAGAGGTGTGTGTCCACTTGGAGACTCAGGTTAGTCCTCTCACTCAATCCCTTGTCATTTGTTTTGTCTTGTCTTTTGTTGTTCCTACCACTAATTTTACTGAAGTTATCCAGAGTTTTTCAGGTTTCGTTATCGACAAATGTGGGAAAAAGTACAGTAAATGTAAAATCAACCGAGTAATGTTTAGATTCAGTCTTGTGTCAGGGTAACTGTTGTCGTAAACATTGGTCTAATAATTTTCCCATGATCTCCAAACTGTTCCCTACCATGCTTATGCATATGTATTTCATTCTTCTTATGTAAGAAACATTTAAATGTAGCCCTATTCATAATAGGCCAATTCCCACCAGCTAAAAGGATTAAAACCCTCTACCAACTATAAGTTGTAGAAATTCTTATGCAAATATTGAAAGCATTTAATGAGACAACTCAAAGATGTGCAAAATGGAAATATTGTTCCATTTACGTTGTGTAATTTATTGACGGTCCCTAACTATCCTGAGGGAGGCTATCCAAAGTCAAGCCAACTTTGCCACGGTCGCACACCATTCAGGCTGAAGCTAATAGATGAAAGAAGTTGGCCAATACCAGCTAGCCTCGATGACTTCAAGACAGAGTGAATGTAAAAACGCTTCCCACGTGCGAACACACACACATTAAACCATACCCCCGAAGACAGCTCTCGTTAGGCTTCAGTAATGACCGCTGCATTTGTTATTGAACAAGCTAAAACAAAATGGGTCCAAATCAGTCATTTCAGCCCCCACTTTAAGCTACTCTGTCATTCTCACCGTGAAGTGGTTGTTTTTCCATGGGTTTGATGGGTTTGTTAATTGCCTGTTGTCCATTTTTTACGCATGGATTTTGGTATGCCACATTCTGAGCAGCTCTACTCCTCCCCAAGAGGAGCTCAAAGCAACCTTTGACCCCTGTCCCTGCTCAATACATCTCAATCTGCTTTCCTCTTCTCATCGCATTTGTCTGAGCTGACGAGGTCGCCGACAGACACTTTGCACATTTTGACACTAATCAAAAATGTCTTGTACTCCACTTCGATGTTAGAGCCCCCTGTTTAAACCAATTAGTGGGGCTATGGCAACATGTGGGATATATTGTTGGGGCAAATGAACCGCAGCTGCTGAAGTGGTCTAATTATGTGTGTGTAGATGGGTGACGTCTGGTTTCTATACAAAATGTCTTCCAGAAAGGTGTGGAAAGATGATACCAAACACCTCGCCTCCCCTCCCTCTTACCCCTGGGTCGTGGCCAAGTATCGGCCTGCTCGCCCAATCACCCTGAAAATACAACTGAACCATTCTTCTCTGTTCTCCTCCACTACTCTCCATACCTCCACTGACAGGCCCATTCTCCTCCACTACTCTCCATACCTCCACTGACAGGCCCATTCTCCTCCACTACTCTCCATACCTCCACTGACAGGCCCATTCTCCTCCACTACTCTCCATACCTCCACTGACAGGCCCATTCTCCTCCACTACTCTCTATACCTCCACTGACAGGCCCATTCTCCTCCACTACTCTCTATACCTCCACTGACAGGCCCATTCTCCTCCACTACTCTCTATACCTCCACTGACAGGCCCATTCTCCTCCACTACTCTCCATACCTCCACTGACAGGCCCATTCTCCTCCACTACTCTCTATACCTCCACTGACAGGCCCATTCTCCTCCACTACTCTCTATACCTCCACTGACAGGCCCATTCTCCTCCACTACTCTCTATACCTCCACTGACAGGCCCATTCTCCTCCACTACTCTCTATACCTCCACTGACAGGCCCATTCTCCTCCACTACTCTCCATACCTCCACTGACAGGCCCATTCTCCTCCACTACTCTCCATACCTCCACTGACAGGCCCATTCTCCTCCACTACTCTCCATACCTCCACTGACAGGCCCATTCTCCTCCACTACTCTCTATACCTCCACTGACAGGCCCATTCTCCTCCACTACTCTCTATACCTCCACTGACAGGCCCATTCTCCTCCACTACTCTCTATACCTCCACTGACAGGCCCATTCTCCTCCACTACTCTCCATACCTCCACTGACAGGCCCATTCTCCTCCACTACTCTCTATACCTCCACTGACAGGCCCATTCTCCTCCACTACTCTCTATACCTCCACTGACAGGCCCATTCTCCTCCACTACTCTCTATACCTCCACTGACAGGCCCGTTCTCCTCCACTACTCCATACCTCCACTGACAGGCCCGTTCTCCTCCACTACTCTCCATACCTCCACTGACAGGCCCGTTCCCTCCACTACTCTATATACCTCCACTGACAGGCCCATTCCCTCCACTACTCTCTATACCTCCACTGACAGGCCCATTCTCCTCCACTACTCTCTATATCTCCACTGACAGGCCCATTCTCCTCCACTACTCTCTATACCTCCACTGACAGGCCCATTCTCCTCCACTACTCTCCATACCTCCACTGACAGGCCCATTCTCCTCCACTACTCTCTATACCTCCACTGACAGGCCCATTCTCCTCCACTACTCTCTATACCTCCACTGACAGGCCCATTCTCCTCTCCATACCTCCACTGACAGGCCCACATCCCATTCCATACCTCCACTGACAGGCCCATTCTCCTTTCTAGGTTCTATACGTTTCATGCGTGCCATGTTTTTCCCTCTGCACAGAATAAGGGCAGGAAATGGGGAACAGTCCTTGCCGCTTCTCTGCTAGTTTTGACTGTTTTGACACAAAGCAGAGCATGGTGTGTTTTGACACATTGCAGAGCATGGTGTGTTTTGACACATTGCAGAGCATGGTGTGTTTTGACACATTGCAGAGCATGGTGTGTTTTGACACATTGCAGAGCATTGTGTTTTGACACATTCCAGACAGGCATGGTGTGTTTTGACTCCATTGACAGAGCCCATGAGTGGTGTTTTGACACATTGCAGAGCATGGTGTGATGTTTTTGACACATTGCAGAGCATGGTGTGTTTTGACACATTGCACGAGCATGGTGTGTTTTGACACATTGCCGAGCATGGTGTGTTTTGACTGTTTTGACACATTGCAGAGCATGGTGTGTTTTGACACATTGCAGAGCATGGTGTGTTTTGACACATTGCAGAGCATGGTGTGTTTTGACACATTGCAGAGCATGGTGTGTTTTGACACATTGCAGAGCATGGTGTGTTTTGACTGTTTTGACACATTGCAGAGCATGGTGTGTTTTGACACATTGCAGAGCATGGTGTGTTTTGACACATTGCAGAGCATGGTGTGTTTTGACACATTGCAGAGCATGGTGTGTTTTGACACATTGCAGAGCATGGTGTGTTTTGACACATTGCAGAGCATGGTGTGTTTTGACTGTTTTGACACATTGCAGAGCATGGTGTGTTTTGACACATTGCAGAGCATGGTGTGTTTTGACACATTGCAGAGCATGGTGTGTTTTGACTGTTTTGACACATTGCAGAGCATGGTGTGTTTTGACACATTGCAGCATGGTGTGTTTTGAGCATGGTGTGTTTTGACACATTGCAGAGCATGGTGTGTTTTGACACATTGCAGAGCATGGTGTGTTTTGACACATTGCAGAGCATGGTGTGTTTTGACACATTGCAGAGCATGGTGACACGGATGTCAAATCCTGTTATAAGTAAAAGACCAGGTGTACCACTCATTTTCACTTTAATTCACCCTTTTTATAATGTTACTCCCAACTATCGTGCCACTTCTGCTGGGAAGGGGGGTAGAATAGTTTTAGAAAGAAAGGGGGGGGGTAGAACTAGTGTGTGAGAGAACAGAAAGGGGGGGGGAGTAGAACTAGTGTGTGAGAGAACAGAAAGGGGGGTAGAACTAGTGTGTGAGAGAACAGAAAGGGGGGGGGTAGAACTAGTGTGTGAGAGAACAGAAAGGGGGGGAGGTAGAACTAGTGTGTGAGAGAACAGAAAGGGGGAGTAGAACTAGTGTGTGAGAGAACAGAAAGGGGGGTAGAACTAGTGTGTGAGAGAACAGAAAGGGGGGGTAGAACTAGTGTGTGAGAGAACAGAAAGGGGGGGGGTAGAACTAGTGTGTGAGAGAACAGAAAGGGGGGTAGAACTAGTGTGTGAGAGAACAGAAAGGGGGGTAGAACTAGTGTGTGAGAGAACAGAAAGGGGGGGTAGAACTAGTGTGTGAGAGAACAGAAAGGGGGGGTAGAACTAGTGTGTGAGAGAACAGAAAGGGGGGGGGTAGAACTAGTGTGTGAGAGAACAGAAAGAGAACAGGGGGGTAGAACTAGTGTGTGAGAGAACAGAAAGGGGGGGTAGAACTAGTGTGTGAGAGAACAGAAAGGGGGTAGAACTAGTGTGTGAGAGAACAGCATGTGAGAGAACGTAGAGTGTGTGAGAAACAGAAAGGGGGTCCAGCCTGTACAACAATAGATGGCTGTACAGGAGGATTATGGGACAACACACATGCCCAACAACAAAGACTAGGACAGCCTGAACTCCCAACACAACAGTAAAACTCAGCGTTGTGCTAACAATCTCTAGTCTTAATTTCCTACCGCGTTGTATATAAGATCAAACAGACATCTGTTATGCTGTAGATTCTCACACACACACACAGGCAGCATTAAGATCTGGGTTCTGTATCACTGTCTCTTTTATAAAACGGTTACATCTTAAGACCTTTGTGCAAACTGTATATGTTTCCAAGATGCATGACTACCGTAGCGGAGGGAAAAAACAGACGTCTGGAACAAAGAGCCTATATGAACTAAAGGTTAACAACAGACACGTCTGGAACAAAGAGCCTATATGAACTAAAGGTTAACAACAGACACGTCTGGAACAAAGAGCCTATATGAACTAAAGGTTAACAACAGACACGTCTGGAACAAAGAGCCTATATGAACTAAAGGTTAACAACAGACACGTCTGGAACAAAGAGCCTATATGAACTAAAGGTTAACAACAGACACGTCTGGAACAAAGAGCCTATATGAACTAAAGGTTAACAACAGACACGTCTGGAACAAAGAGCCTATATGAACTAAAGGTTAACAACAGACACGTCTGGAACAAAGAGCCTATATGAACTAAAGGTTAACAACAGACACGTCTGGAACAAAGAGCCTATATGAACTAAAGGTTAACAACAGACACGTCTGGAACAAAGAGCCACAGTCTGGCAAGACTAAAGAGTACTGTACACAACAGTATGTGATTTCACTAACAGTCTGACAAGACTAAAGAGTACTGTACACAACAGTATGTGATTTCACTAACAGTCAGACAAGACTAAAGAGTACTGTACACAACAGTATGTGATTTCACTAACAGTCTGACAACAGTATGATTTCACTAACAGTCTGGCAAGACTAAAGAGTACTGTACACAACAGTATGTGATTTCACTAACAGTCTGACAAGACTAAAGAGTACTGTACACAACAGTATGTGATTTCCACAGACCGCTTAAGATAGCCTGGCTAAAGCACGGTGAGCACAGCTTTCAGTCTGGTTCAACCAGGCTAAGTTTAGGAGGCAAGTTGAATGGAAAACCAAGCAGCCGTACAACATAAGACTATAGTGAAATAATCTGGTTTGAGCTGCACTAAGAGGAGTGACTCACTCCAGTACTCAACACAGCTCCTCAATATGGTTGGGTGGTATGCAGGTGTTCATACCCTCATACCGTTTCTCCACCATACCGGGGTATGCAGTATTACTGAATGTGCACAGAAGGGGGCGCTATTTCATAATTGATTTTCTTTTTATTCTAAAATAAATATCCTTTATTGTAGCAGTTGTTAATTGTATTATGTGGATGGTATCAATTCACCCAGTCATTACAAAGATGCCGGTGTCCTTCCTAACTCAGTTCCTGGAGAGGAAGGAAATCGCTCAGGGATTTCACAATGAGGCCAATGGTGACTTCTTAAAAAACGGTTACAGAGTTTAATAGCTGTGATCGGTGAAAACTGAGGATGGATCAAAAACATTGTAGTTACTCTACAATACTAACCTAATTTACCGAGTGAAGAGAAGGAACCCTGTACAGAATAACAAATATTCAATAACATGCATTCTGTTTGCAGTAAGGCACTAAAGTAATTCACTTTGTTCTGAATACAAAGCGTTATGTTTGGGGCAAATCCAACACATCATTTCACTGAGTACCACTCGTCATATTTTCAAGAATGGTGGTGGCTGGAGATGAATTCACCTTTCAGCAGGACAATATCCTAAACCACAAGGCCAAATATACACTGGAGTTGCTTACCAAGATGACATTGAATGTCCCTAAGTGGCCTAGTTACAGTTTTGACTTAAAATCGGCTTGAAAATCTGTGGCAATACTTGAAAATGATCAACAACCAATTTGACAGAGCTTGAAGAACTTTAAATATTGTACAATCCAGGTGTGCAAAGCTCTTAGAGACTTACCCAGAAAGACTCACAGCTGTAATCGCTGCCAAAGGTGATTCAAACATGTATGAAAACGTATCTAACCAAGACACTGTACGTCTGTCACACAATTCACATTAATAAAGTTGTGCGCAGGATACCACTAACTCCTCCCCTTAATCTGGTCCCTCCCCTCTCCCCCTGCAAGGCATCTACCTATTGGACATGATCTACATCGACTCGGCCTATCCGGCATCGGATAGCATCATCGAGACAGAGCAGAGGACCAATCAGATGAACAATTTGCTGAGGGTGATCTCTGACCTGCAGAGATCCTGTAAATATGGTAAGAGTACAACATCTCCCTCATTTTGACGGACAAGTCAGCTTCACCACACAAAAATACATTGGTCAACTCAAGTGTAGGTTAAGTCTTCGGATACCAGGTTAAGTAATACATGGTGAAAAGATGGAAAGCTGTATGTTAGATGACTTATTCTATGCATGTTAGCAGCAGCAGAGGTTAAGCAACAGACTTGTTTCAGCGACAGAACTCACCAAAAAAAGAAACGTTCTCTCACTATCTACTGCGTTTATTTTCAGCAAACTTAACATGTGTAAATATCTGTATGAACATAACAAGATTCAACAACCGAAACATAAACTGAACAAGTTCCATAGACATGTGACTAACAGAAATGTAATAATGTGTCCCTGAACAAAGTGGGGTTCAAAATCAAAAGTCAAACAGTCAGTATCTGGTGTGGCCACCAGCTGCATTAAGTACTGCAGTGCATTTCCTCATGGACTGCACCAGATTTGCCAGTTCTTGCTGTGAGATGTTACCCCACTCTTCCTCCAAGGCACCTGCAAGTTCCCGGACATTGCTGCGGGGAATGGTCCTAGCCCTAACCCTCCGATCCAACAGGTCCCAGACGTGCTCAATGGGATTGAGATCCAGGCTCTTCGCTGGCCATGGCAGAACACTGACATTCCTATCTTGCAGGAAATCACACACAGAACGAGCAGTATGGTTGGTGGCATTGTCATGATGGAGGGTCATGTCAGGATGAGCCTGCAGGAAGGGTACCACATTAGGGAGGAGGATGTCTTCCCTGTAACACACAGCGTTGAGATTGCCTGCAATGACAACAAGCTCAGTCCGATGATGCTGTGACACACCACCCCAGACCACGATGGACCCTCCACCTCCAAATCGATCCCGCTCCAGAGTACAGGCCTCGGTGTAACGCTCATTCCTTCGATGATAAATGCGAATCCGACCATCACCCCTGGTGAGACAAAACCGCGACTCGTCAGTGAAGAGCACTTTTTGGCAGTCCTGTCTGGTCCAGCGACAGTGGGTTTGTGCCCATAGGCAACGTTGTTGCCGGGGAAGTCTGGTGACTTCAACAGGCCTACAAGCCCACAGTCCAGCCTCTCTCAGCCTATTGTGGACAGTCTGAGCACTGATGGAGGGATTGTGCATTCCTGGTGTGACTCGGGAAGTTGTTGTTGCCATCCTGTACCTGTCCCGCAGGTGTGATGTTCGGATGTACCGATTCTGTGCAGGTGTTGTTACACGTGGTCTGCCACTGCGAGGACGATCAGCTGTCCGTCCTGTCTACCTGTAGTGTTGTCTTCGGCGTCTCACAGTACGGCTGTCGTGTCTTTGGCATCATTAAAAGTGAAGACTTATTTTATCAAATAAATTCTCTTTAATTATTATTACGTGATTAAACTAATCATGTAAATGTAAATAACTAGGAAGTCGGGGCACCAAGGATAATCTTCAGATTACAAAGTTTATAATTTTCCTATTATAACTTTCAGATATTTTAATATCTGATCAATTAGTTTTCTTATTAATGAATTATCCTTTACCTCACGTCAGTCTCATTCCAAATGTCGTAAATTGTTGGTTATCTGCACGAACCCAGCCTTTACTAGGAATCATCCATACAGCGTAATACTTTATTTACTAACTAACTAAATAATCACAGAAATGCGCGAACAGTAGATCTGTTACTGACACATTACAGGTAAGATTCCCTGGTGGGCTAAGCCGATATGACGGCTTGGTGGGAAAGACAAAAGGGGTCACTACATACAGTTGATAATTATATTAATTGAAATGCTAATCCTTTGCACATGAACGCTCACTCATTGGTAAATAATTGCAATCAATATATATTTACGCCCAGGTGTCGTTGTGATCTCTGTTGAAATCGTCAGTCCGTCTGCCGGAGAGTCAGTTCATCATCGTCTCTCTCTCTTTCTTTGTTTCCCTGAAGATCAAACTATTTAGTGGTTAGTTTGGGTACTTCAGAGTACTATTCAGAAATGGTCTCATAGAATAGATGTTTCGGTGGTTGTCGGTATCCCCATCCCAGGTTTACATTTCTAGCTGCAGACTAGTAATTAGCATCTAAGATTTGCTCTTATTCTGTAGGGATCAATGGTCTCAGAGTTTAACCATTTCCAGCCGTGTAGCCAATGCTCCATGTGGTATGGTTAGGAATTCAATAACTATTTGCAATCACAGCTCACGCTGTGGGTTCGCTTAATCTTGGTACTCAAACCTGTGCCACCTCAGTTTCCACCGAGATACGTGTGATCTGAAGAGGATTTTCTTAGGAGGGGCTTTTATTCATGATGCCTGATCATGTCTGTGCTCACGGGGCGGGCCAATGACTTAATTAAACTTTAAAGGGGAATTACAATTATCTTCCATTAAAGGTTTAACATAACATTACATCATTTCACAAATAGTTTCATCTTTATTCATTGTATAAAATAATTAGATGCAAACCTCATAATGCAGGCGTCTGTATAAACAGAGTTAGGGTAATGTGGCTGAAATTGTCTTTCATGAGGTCACAAACATGAAACAAAATGGACCGGGTCGTACCTGGCTTCTCCACCGACCATTTACACATTCTCCAAAATATGGATAATTTTTCCAGTCTCAAATTCTGGAATGTAGCAGAATTTGGCGGGAGTTCCTTTGTTCTACTGTGGATCTCTCTCTCCCTACTGCATGAAAAGGGGGAGAGAGTCCCCGCCAGGAATTTAGATACAGTGCCTTGAGAAAGTATTCGGCCCCCTTGAACTTTGCGACCTTTTGCCACATTTCAGGCTTCAAACATAAAGATATAAAACTGTATTTTTTTGTGAAGAATCAACAACAAGTGGGTCACAATCATGAAGTAGAACGACATTTATTGGATATTTCAAACTTTTTTAACAAATCAAAAACTGAAAAATTCGGCGTGCAAAATTATTCAGCCCCTTTACTTTCAGTGCAGCAAACTCTCTCCAGAAGTTCAGTGAGGATCTCTGAATGATCCAATGTTGACCTAAATGACTGATGATAAATACAATCCACCTGTGTAATCAAGTCTCCGTATAAATGCACCTGCACTGTGATAGTCTCAGAGGTCCGTTAAAAGCGCAGAGAGCATCATGAAGAACAAGGAACACACCAGGCAGGTCCGAGATACTGTTGTGAAGATGTTTAAAGCCGGATTTGGATACAAAAAGATTTCCCAAGCTTTAAACATCCCAAGGAGCACTGTGCAAGCGATAATATTGAAATGGAAGGAGTATCAGACCACTGCAAATCTACCAAGACCTGGCCATCCCTCTAAACCTTCAGCTCATACAAGGAGAAGACTGATCAGAGATGCAGCCAAGAGGCCCATGATCACTCTGGATGAACTGCAGAGATCTACAGCTGAGGTGGGAGACGCTGTCCATAGGACAACAATCAGTCGTATATTGCACAAATCTGGCCTTTATGGAAGAGTGGCAAGAAGAAAGCCATTTCTTAAAGATATCCATAAAAAGTGTTGTTTAAAGTTTGCCACAAGCCACCTGGGAGACACACCAAACATGTGGAAGAAGGTGCTCTGGTCAGGCCAAAATTGAACTTTTTGGCAACAATGCAAAACGTTATGTTTGGCGTAAAAGCAACACAGCTCATCACCCTGAACACACCATACCCACTGTCAAACATGGTGGTGGCAGCATCATAGTTTGGGCCTGCTTTTCTTCAGCAGGGACAGGGAAGATGGTTAAAATTGATGGGAAGATGGATGGAGCCAAATACAGGACTATTCTGGAAGAAAACCTAATGGATTCTGCAAAAGACCTGAGACTGGGACGGAGGTTTGTCTTCCAACAAGACAATGATCCAAAACATAAAGCAAAATCTACAATGGAATGGTTCAAAAATAAACATATCCAGGTGTTAGAATGGCCAAGTCAAAGTCCAGACCTGAATCCAATCGAGAATCTGTGGAAAGAACTGAAAACTGCTGTTCACAAATGCTCTCCATCCAACCTCACTGAGCTCGAGCTGTTTTGCAAGGAGGAATGGGAAAAGATTTCAGTCTCTCGATGTGCAAAACTGATAGAGACATACCCCAAGCGACTTACAGCTGTAATCGCAGCAAAAGGTGGCACTACAAAGTATTAACTTAAGGGGGCTGAATAATTTAGCACGCCCAATTTTTCAGTTTTTGATTTGTTAAAAAAGTTTGAAATATCCAATAAATGTCGTTCCACTTCATGATTGTGTCCCACTTGTTGTTGATTCTTCACAAAAAATACAGTTTTATATCTTTATGTTTGTAGCCTGAAATGTGGCAAAAGTTCGCAAAGTTCAAGGGGGCCGAATACTTTCGCAAGGCACTGTAACAGAACCTGGGTGTAGGAGAGAGTGATAAGCTATGATCTATACCCAGAAAGGGCCACATCATGACAGGACATTGCAATTTATTTCCCTGGCCACGTCTGCAGTCCTCATGCCTCCTTGCAGCATGCCTAAGGCACGTTCACGCAGATGAGCAGGGACCCTGGGCGTCTTTCTTTTGGTGTTTTTAAGAGTCAGTAGGAAGGCTTATTTCATGTCCTAAGTTTTCATAACTGTGACTTTTATTGCCTACCGTCTGTAAGCTGTTAGTGTCTTAACGACCGTTCCACAGGTGCATGCTCATTAATTGTTTATGGTTCATTGAACAAGCATGGGAAACAGTACTTAAACCCTTTACAATGAAGATCTGTGAAGTTATTTGGATTTCTACAAATTATCTTTGATAATCTTTGCCTTTGTTTAGTATATACCAGTTAGAGAAGGATTTCCTTATTGTCAGCTTCACCCCCTCAGCCACAATCACCCACAGACACTCTCAAATACTCTCTTATCGATGAAGGGATTTTCAAACTACTGAGCCCAACTGAGCTAAACTGTACTGGCCGGGCTGCATCCACCGTAGTTGCTGGAAAGGACATGTCAGATCCAGCACAGTTTGATTCGGGAATTCATAATAGTGTTTACACAAGAACCGCCAACGGGCCACTGACGTTTGATTTAGTAAAGAAAATAATTCTGAGTGCCACAGCGGTCTAAGGCATCGCAGTGTTGTTGCATCACTACAGCCTGGGGTTCGATCCCAGGCTGTGTCACAACCAGCCGTGACCAGGAGTCCCATAGGGCGGCACACAATTGGCCCAGCATCGTCCGTGTTAGGGAAGGGTTTGGCCGGGGCTCATCGCATTCTAGTGACTCCTTGTGGCGGGCCGGGCGCCTGCGGGCTGACTTCGGTCGTCAGTTGAACAGTGTTTTCCTCTGACACATTCAAATCAAATCAAAACTGCACATTGGTGCAGTTGGCTTCTGGGTTAAGCGTGCGGGTGTTTAAGAAGAGCGGTTTGGCGGGTCATGTTTCGGAGGACGCATGACTCAACCTTCGCCTCCCGAGCCCATTTGGGAGTTGCAGTGATGAGACAAGATCGTAATCACAAAGTTGGGGGGGAAAGTAGGTTAAAATTACCCCCCAAAATCTGTCCCCCCCCGTCCCCGTCCCACAACAAAATAATCTGTCCTGCTCCTCCCCTGCCTTTTCCTGAATGTTTGTTTTTTACACATCTCATTTGACAGATTTTTAAAAAACAAAATCACAAACAGAAAAGTATTTAGAGCCTTTTTAATAGTGTTTTTTTCACACCCATTTCCAATTTAACACCACCAAGACAATGTGCTGTAGGACGTTGGTACCCAGCCAGGCACCAAGACAATGTGCTGTAGGACGTTGGTACCCAGCCAGGCACCAAGACAATGTGCTGTAGGACGTTGGTACCCAGCCAGGCACCAAGACAATGTGCTGTAGGACGTTGGTACCCAGCCAGGCACCAAGACAATGTTGTTGGTACCCAGCCAGGCACCAAGACAATGTGCTGTAGGACGTTGGTACCCAGCCAGGCACCAAGACAATGTGCTGTAGGACGTTGGTACCCAGCCAGGCACCAAGACAATGTGCTGTAGGACGTTGGTACCCAGCCAGGCACCAAGACAATGTGCTGTAGGACGTTGGTACCCAGCCAGGCACCAAGACAATGTGCTGTAGGACGTTGGTACCCAGCCAGGCACCAAGACAATGTGCTGTAGGTGCTGGTACCCAGCCAGGCTCCAAGACAATGTGCTGTAGGACCCAGCCAGGCACCAAGACAATGTGCTGTAGGACGTTGGTACCCAGCCAGGCACCAAGACAATGTGCTGTAGGACGTTGGTACCCAGCCAGGCACCAAGACAATGTGCTGTAGGACGTTGGTACCCAGCCAGGCACCAAGACAATGTGCTGTAGGACGTTGGTACCCAGCCAGGCACCAAGACAATGTGCTGTAGGACGTTGGTACCCAGCCAGGCACCAAGACAATGTGCTGTAGGACGTTGGTACCCAGCCAGGCACCAAGACAATGTGCTGTAGGACGTTGGTACCCAGCCAGGCACCAAGACAATGTGCTGTAGGACGTTGGTACCCAGCCAGGCACCAAGACAATGTGCTGTAGGACGTTGGTACCCAGCCAGGCACCAAGACAATGTGCTGTAGGACGTTGGTACCCAGCCAGGCACCAAGACAATGTGCAGGACGTTGGTACCCAGCCAGGCACCAAGACAATGTGCTGTAGGACGTTGGTACCCAGCCAGGCACCAAGACAATGTGCTGTAGGACGTTGGTACCCAGCCAGGCACCAAGACAATGTGCTGGTACCCAGCCAGGCACCAAGACAATGTGTTGGTACCCAGCCAGCACCAAGACACCAAGACAATGTGCTGTAGGACGTTGGTACCCAGCCAGGCACCAAGACAATGTGCTGTAGGACGTTGGTACCCAGCCAGGCACCAAGACAATGTGCTGTAGGACGTTGGTACCCAGCCAGGCACCAAGACAATGTGCTGTAGGACGTTGGTACCCAGCCAGGCTCCAAGACAATGTGCTGTAGGACGTTGGTACCCAGCCAGGCACCAAGACAATGTGCTGTAGGACGTTGGTACCCAGCCAGGCACCAAGACAATGTGCTGTAGGACGTTGGTACCCAGCCAGGCACCAAGACAATGTGCTGTAGGACGTTGGTACCCAGCCAGGCACCAAGACAACAATGGTACCCAGCCAGGCACCAAGACAATGTGTAGGACGTTGGTACCCAGCCAGGCACCAAGACAATGTGCTGTAGGACGTTGGTACCCAGCCAGGCACCAAGACAATGTGCTGTAGGACGTTGGTACCCAGCCAGGCACCAAGACAATGTGCTGTAGGACGTTGGTACCCAGCCAGGCACCAAGACAATGTGCTGTAGGACGTTGGTACCCAGCCAGGCACCAAGACAATGTGCTGTAGGACGTTGGTACCCAGCCAGGCACCAAGACAATGTGCTGTAGGACGTTGGTACCCAGCCAGGCACCAAGACAATGTGCTGTAGGACGTTGGTACCCAGCCAGGCACCAAGACAATGTGCTGTAGGACGTTGGTACCCAGCCAGGCACCAAGACAATGTGCTGTAGGACGCTTGGGTACCCAGCAATGTGCTGTAGGACGTTGGTACCCAGCCAGGCGCCAAGACAATGTGCTGTAGGACGTTGGTACCCAGCCAGGCACCAAGACAATGTGCTGTAGGACGTTGGTACCCAGCCAGGCGCTAAGACAATGTGCTGTCGGATGTTGGTACCCAGCCAGGCTCCAAGACAATGTGCTGTAGGACGTTGGTACCCAGCCAGGCGCTAGGACAATGTGCTGTAGGACATTGGTACCCAGCCATTGTGGCGGTAATGTGACATTCTCTCCTCACTGAATGAATAACAAATGGATGAATGGCCGATACTTGTGCACCTTACTTCACAATCCAATTTAAATTAGGCCTAACTGAATGATAAGGAGGGTGATGAGGTTGATTTAATTTTGAGACGTAATAGTGTAATGATGAGTTTGTTGTGCCTTCTTATCAGCGGCAAATCATTTGACTGCACACCTTTTGGTATCAGAAGCTGGTATGGGACTGTTTGATTTACAATAACTCTATTACTAATCAATCAAATGTATTGTAAGGTGAAACCAAAACATGCTACATGTCCAGTAGTCCTTTAGAATAATGCAAAACATCTCCTTGACTCAATACAGGGAAGCAAACAATGACAGCCCACTGCATGAATGACACATGTATGACGAACTACACCCTAACTATACCAAAACAAACTTCACACATAATAAGAGTGAGCCTATAGGCAAGATTAAATTGACAATAATATGATGGAGTGACAATATTAGGCCTTAGCAGTTGTCAAATTGTACATGAAGAGATGGACGCATCTTGTAATTGACAGATGAAGAGAAAGGAGCATCACTTTAGCAAATCCTCCGTCAAAGTAAAATATTTTGATTTCTAAATAGTAGCGGAAAGAGCTTTTGCAGATTCTATGACACTTACCTTTGTCAAATAACTCTCAAAATTCATGAAAACTGTGTGCAGTACAACCAATTTGTTTGTGGGGTTTGCTCACATAACGCGCCGAAGATGTGTGCTGACTCTGGCCCCAGAAAGCATAAAGAAAGACTAGATTTGATTAATTCGTAAAGGCACCGGGTAAAATGGCACAATCAACAAATTACTTTTTATATCTTTATCATGAAATATATTTCCACAAATATTTATTTATGCAATTCATCATTTGCAGTTGTTCATGCACTGGTGTTTCTCTTTCGGAATACTGGAAAATAATTTCACCTGCACACCTGTCTGGTTATATTATCTTTTTAGTTTCTAATTTGTCAAAAGAAAAGTTGTAACTGGACTTTTTTGGTTACTGTAACTCTTACTAATCAAATCTACAAATAAAGTTGATCAAACGGATTTACACTGTAATGTTTTTATTGTAATAGAAACGAAACTAGGCTATTTAGGCCTTCGCTTTTTCATTGACTTTCTGTAGAATTATACAAAACGTATGGTTGACTCTATGTAATTGATTTCTGATGCATATGCTAAAGAAACGTTCTCAACATTCTCTAGAGGGCACTGATAGACCGAAAGGCCAGGCGGGTTCGAGTGTTAAATGATATGAATGTTCCCTCAGGCCTGTATGATGGTAGTCCTGCTGTCCTTGTATGTACATCATCTTTAAGTTGCCCGTGTTTGAAGATACTTTTAGTTAGACAACACCTGGCAATAGCAAGCAAATGTTTACTCCTCATTTCTACATTGGAACTGTGGAACACATCTCAGATCCAAGATCTCTCTTCTACTGAGCTCATGAACCCTAAAGTGTTGCCATAATGTTTATGAAAGCCCATCAAATCCTGGCCTGGTATGACTTCTACAGTATATATGAAACGTTGTGCCGAGTAAAGAACAGGCACAGTGAAACGAAGGAGAGTTTATTAATTCCAGTTGTAGTTGGCCTCGCTGCCATGGCATCATTGTTAGCGGAGTTGGTTTGAATAAAGTAAATCCCTCATCGACGCACACAGAGATGAGCGGCAAGGCCAATGCCAGCGAGGTTCCGGGAACTCCAGGGCCCGAACAAAATGGCAACCGCATGGGGCCGAAATGCACACATGTACAACCTTAACCCCCTACGACAGCTGGTTACAGAATTAAGATGCAACAACCAAACCGCCCAGTGTTCGCCCCCAGAGCTTACACGTCATGTCTCTCACGTACTGCCGGCTAGGCGCTAGCCATTTGCTTCACTCGGACCAGACTTTGAGGAGAGAACGGGGGAAGGATTACCCAGACTTCTCAGATGTTAATTTGCGTTAGAAGTAGAGTGCTGCTGATTAGAGGAATTAGGAGACTGTTGCCGATGGGAGGGGTTAGTAGGAGACTGTTGCCGGTGGGAGGGGTTAGGAGGAGACTGCTGCTGATTAGAGGAATTAGGAGACTGTTGCCGATGGGAGGGGTTAGGAGGAGACTGTTGCCGATGGGAGGGGTTAGGAGGAGACTGTTGCCGATGGGAGGGGTTAGGAGGAGACTGTTGCTGATTAGAGGAGAGAGACTGGGAGGGGTTTGCCGATGGGAGGGGTTAGGAGGAGACTGTTGCCGAGTGGGAGGGGTTAGGAGGAGACTGTTGCCGGTGGGAGGGGTTAGGAGGAGACTGTTGCCGGTGGGAGGGGTTAGGAGGAGACACTGCTGTCCGTGTTGCAGTAAATGTAGCTCAACAAACCACATTAAGAGGAAGACCATGAAGTGTTCCAAACTGTTTCTCTCTCTTGCTCTCTCTCTCTCACCGTCTGTCTCTCACTTGGTCTCTCTAGTCTTACTGTCTGTTTTTTGTCTTTCTGCTACCCTCTCTCCCTCCCCCACACCACTTTCCCCCTTCACAGATCACCTGGTGACCCTCCCCCATGTTCAGAAGTATTTAATGTCCGTGCGCTATATCGAGGAGCTTCAGAAGTTCGTAGAGGACGACAACTTCAAGTAAGTCTGCCCCCCTTCTCCCCCACAAACATACGTTTCGCGCACACACACACACACACACACACACACACACACACACACACACACACACACACACACACACACACACACACACACACACACCTACACCTACACACCTACACCTACACACACACCTACACACCTACACCTACACACACCTACACACACCTAAACACCTAAACACACACACACACACACACACCTAAACACACACACACACCTACACACACACCTAAAAAACACACACACACACCTAAACACACACACACACCTAAACACACACACACACCTAAACACACACACCTAAACACACACACACACCTAAACACACACACACACCTAAACACACACACACCTAAACACACACACACACCTAAACGTACACACCTAAACACACCTAAACACACAAACCTAAACACACACACACCTAAACACACACACACACCTAAAAACACACCTAAACACACACCTAAACACACACACACCTAAACACACACACACCTAAACACACACACACCTAAACACACACACACCTAAACACACACACACCTAAAACACACACACACCTAAACACACACACACCTAAACACACACACACCCCTGTGCATCATGACAGGGGAGCTCATTCCTCCAGTGGTTCTAATGAGTTCTTCAGGCATATATTGTAGATACAGAGTCTGCCTTGAGGGAGCGCGACCAAGCGTGACCCCGGAAGCGCAGAACTTCTAACGGGGGCTTGATTTAAAGCCGGAGCCGGCTCCTGGAGCTCAACTGTGAAAGACATGCACTGCTGGGACTGGCAGGGGGAGTCCCAAGATGGAATCTTACGGATCGTTTCGTTTTGGAGACAGTCTGTTTTTTTGCGACCTGAATTTTTCGTTGGTCGGCAGTCTGCTCACTCAGAATTGTATTGTAATTATATCAACACATTGACCCGACCTCCAGACATTTTTTAATTAGGCTAGTAAATATTAGGGCTAATAAAACTGCTGGAAATTGTTTTCATTGATAACATTGGATTTACTTTGAATGTGGCAGGATTAGGTTTAGTTTTCGTCTTAAAATGAAAAGCCATAACAAAAAGCATGTGGGGCCTGAAATACTGAAGCTTATGTTACTATGTGAAGGTCTGCAGTGCAAGAGACCGTTTTATTTAAATTCTTACCACCATGAACTGATCACTATGGACTATGAGGTCTTCACCTCCACGTCCTTTATTAGGGTAGTATAGGACCATTGTTTGGCTTTTCAGAAGTGATGACAGTAGTGTGTCCTGGGCAGAAGGATTTGGCATGACCCAGTAGGGATGACAAAGTGGTCTGAGAAGTAATCTCACCCCACACATCCAGGTTTCTAAATCAATAGTCATCTCCCTTTGTGTCCAGAACACTAACACTGTACTGTACAAATAAAACCATTGTTCAGATTATGAACACTGTACAAATGAAACTAGTGTCCAGAATATGAACCCTGTACAAATGAAACTAGTGTCCAGAATATGAACACTGTACAAATGAAACTAGTGTCCAGAATATGAACCCTGTACAAATGAAACTAGTGTCCAGAATATGAACACTGTACAAATGAAACTAGTGTCCAGAATATGAACCCTGTACATAGGAAACTAGTGTCCAGAATATGAACACTGTACATAGGAAACTAGTGTCCAGAATATGAACACTGTACAAATGAAACTAGTGTCCAGAATACAAACCCTGTACAAATGAAACTAGTGTCCAGAATATTTTTATTTTTTTATTTTACCTTTATTTTACTAGGCAAGTCAGTTAAGAACAAATTCTTATTTTCAATGACGGCCTAGGAACAGTGGGTTAACTGCCTGTTCAGGGGCAGAACGACAGATTTTGTACCTTGTCAGCTCGGGGATTTGAACTTGCAACCTTTCTGTTACTATTCCAATGCTCTAACCACTAGGCTATGAACCCTGTACAAATGAAACTAGTGTCCAGAATATGAACCCTGTACAAATTAAACTTAGTGAACATTCACTGTGGTCTACTGTACTGTAGACATTCTAGACAGTCTCTGTCTCACTCTCTGTTCCAGACGTCAAAGAGATGGAGAGGCCGCCGCTCCTCTCTATACAAAAGGGATGATTTAAAGGGGCAATCAGAAGTTGAAACGATAACACAGCATTTCCCCCACCACTCTTTCTGTCAAAAGCTGATGAGGCTGGAGAAACCAACTCTTAAATTCATAGACAGAGCTATGGATGCAAGGCCTCACCATCCATGATATCTAAATTATAGTTTGAACCATGTTATGAGGCTATAATAGTGTTTGTTTTTACATTTACTTTGTTTGCAAACATTGGAATAAAACAAGCTTATATTTTGGGGGTTCTGATGGGGCACGGCAGATGAACTGAGTTTACGAGGCATTTTAAAATTATATCCTTCAAGAATCAATAGGTACATTTTTTTTTTTGCAGTCCAAAAAAATGAATGTAGCAACTGCAGATCTCAGCTTGAACTGATTCCAGCTCATTGGACTAGAGGACTGTGTTTAGATCCCCGGCATGAGTGATTAGCCAAGAGAGGATCTCCTCCGCCAGGGGGATGACAGCGTACGTTACCATGGACGCCCGCCAGGCACAGCAGCTCTACCCGCTACATTTGAGTTAAGTACGATATGTTTGTGGAGGTAAATGTAAAGCACATGTCACCAAATTTTGTTTTTTTTTAGACTCCCAGCCGTGTTCTAGTAAAGATAAATGTTATTGCGAGCATAAACCCCTCCCCACACACACACACACACACACACACACACACACGCGTGCCATAGAAAACAAGCGTAGTTCAACAAGCTTGTGTCATCTCACAGCTGTTGAAAAAAACCAAAAATCACCTTCAGAGCTCAGCCTCGTATGCACTCCTGCTGATGAGTTAAATATGAAGTCCGGCTTGTTTTGAGAGACTCTCTCTTGGTAGGTGTCTTTGAGCTGTGAAGGCCTACATTCCTACTGTAACCAACCTGTCATTGATCAGACTGATTAGAGCTCCGGAGAGGTGGGAGCAGGTCTGTCTGTTGCCTTGAGGATGCCAAGTTCCAGGGCTGTCTGTTGCCCTGAGGATGCCAAGTTCCAGGTCTGTCTGTTGCCTTGAGGATGCCAAGTTCCAGGTCTGTCTGTTGCCTTGAGGATGCCAAGTTCCAGGGCTGTCTGTTGCCCTGAGGATGCCAAGTTCCAGGGCTGTCTGTTGCCCTGAGGATGCCAAGTTCCAGGTCTGTCTGTTGCCTTGAGGATGCCAAGTTCCAGGTTTGTCTGTTGCCTTGAGGATGCCAAGTTCCAGGGCTGTCTGTTGCCTTGAGGATGCCAAGTTCCAGGGCTGTCTGTTGCCTTGAGGATGCCAAGTTCCAGGTCTGTCTGTTGCCTTGAGGATGCCAAGTTCCAGGGCTGTCTGTTGCCCTGAGGATGCCAAGTTCCAGGTCTGTCTGTTGCCTTGAGGATGCCAAGTTCCAGGTTTGTCTGTTGCCTTGAGGATGCCAAGTTCCAGGGCTGTCTGTTGCCCTGAGGATGCCAAGTTCCAGGGCTGTCTGTTGCCCTGAGGATGCCAAGTTCCAGGGCTGTCTGTTGCCCTGAGGATGCCAAGTTCCAGGTCTGTCTGTTGCCTTGAGGATGCCAAGTTCCAGGGCTGTCTGTTGCCCTGAGGATGCCAAGTTCCAGGGCTGTCTGTTGCCTTGACGATGCCAAGTTCCAGGTCTGTCTGTTGCCCTGAGGATGCCAAGTTCCAGGGCTGTCTGTTGCCCTGAGGATGCCAAGTTCCAGGTCTGTCTGTTGCCCTGAGGATGCCAAGTTCCAGGGCTGTCTGTTGCCCTGAGGATGCCAAGTTCCAGGGCTGTCTGTTGCCCTGAGGATGCCAAGTTCCAGGTCTGTCTGTTGCCTTGACGATGCCAAGTTCCAGGTCTGTCTGTTGCCCTGAGGATGCCAAGTTCCAGGGCTGTCTGTTGCCCTGAGGATGCCAAGTTCCAGGTCTGTCTGTTGCCCTGAGGATGCCAAGTTCCATTCTCGCTCAAGAACCTTGCAATGGCCGCCCGAAACGCCACAAAACTTTGATATGCCCGCTAGGGTCTTTACAAAAGTAACACCTTACGTAAATCAGATAGCTTTTTTGTTTGTTGAGTAACTAGTAATGTAACGCGTTACTTTAAAAAAAATTGGGTAATATAATAAGTTACTTTGTCAAGTAACCTAGGGTGCGTGTACGTGTGGTTTAACCAGAACTGGCGGTTTGAGAGAGAGATTTTGAATGGAAAGATATCAAACATCTGTACAGATATCCTATCTGAAAATCTTCCTAATTTTTATTTTTTACTTAACTAGGCAAGTCAGTTAAGAACACATTCTTATTTTCAATGACAGCCTAGGAACAGTGGGTTAACTGCCTGTTCAGGGGCAGAACGACAGATTTGTACCTTGTCAGCTCGGGGATTTGAACTTGCAACCTTTCGGTTACTAGTCCAACACGCTAACCACTAGGCTACCCTGCCGCCCCTAATATTGAGTTGCACCCCCTTTTGCCCTCAGAACAGCCTTAATTCGTCGGAGCATGGGACTCGACAAGGTGTTGCAAGCGTTCCACAGGGATGCTGGTCCATGTTGACTCCAATGCTTCCCACGAGTTGTCAAGATGACTGGTAGTGGATCTCCACTCCAAATAGCTCGTTCCATCTCATCCCCACAGATGCTCAGTTGGACTGAGATCTGGTGTCTGGGCAGGACACCGCCGTAAACTGATTTCACTGTCATGTTCGTGGAACCATTCCTGGACAATCCTCGCCTTGTGGCATGGGGCATTATCCTGCTAATATATATATATTTGCAGATGGATACACTGTTGCCATGAAGGGATACACCTGATTGGCAATGGTGTTTTAGACATCCTGTGGGATTCAAAACATTGCTCCACTTTCATCAAGAGGCCCAATGTGTGGGTGTAGATTCTACAAGACGTTTGCACACTTTTTTTAGGAGCACAGCTCAAAATATACAACTATACTGAACAAAAATCTAAATGCAATATGTAGTGTTGGTCCAACTTTTCATGAGCTGAAATAAAAATCCCCAAAACTTTCCATACGCACAAAAAAATACTATTTTACCTCAAATGTTGTGCACAAATGTGTTTACATCACTGTTAGTGAGCATTTCTCCTTTGCCAAGATAATCCATCCACCTGACAGATGTGGCATATCAAGCAGTTGATTAAACAGCATGATCATTACACAGGTGCAACTTGTGCTGGGGGACAATAAAAGGCCACTTTAAAATGTGCAGTTTTGTCACCCAACACAATTCCACAGATCTCTCAAGTTTTGAGGGAAGAGTTCAATTGGCATGCTGAATGCAGACATGTCCACCAGAGCTGTTGCCAGAGAATTGAATGCTGCCTCCAACATCGTTTTAGACAACTTGGCAGTACGTCCATCCGTCCTCACAACCGCAGAACACGTGTAACCATGCCAGCCCAAGACCTCCACATCTGGCTTCTTCACCTGCGGGATCATCTGAGACTAACCACCCGGACAGCTAATGAAACTGAAGAGTATTTTTGTCTGTAATAAAGACCTTTTGTGGGGAAAAACTAATTCTGATTGGCTGGGCCTGACTCCCCAGCCAGGGTGGGCCTGGAATACATAGGCCCACCCATTGCTGCACCCCTGCCAAGTCCTATAAAATCCATAGATTAGGGCCTAATGAGTTTATTTCAATTGACTGGTTTCCTTATATGAACTGTAACTCACTAAAATCTTTGACATTGTTACATATTGTGTTTTATTTTTGTTCAGTATATAATGTTGATATTGTGGATAGTCAGTTCTTGCATCCATAGCTCTATGAATTAGTGTTTTACATTCTTTCCAGCCCAAACTCTCTCAGCTTTTTACAGAGACAGTGGCAGGATTTAGCTTTGTTATTGTTTAAACAGCTGATTGCCCCTTTTCATGTTTAAGGTGCATGTAGCTGTATTTTGCTGCAAGGAACACATCTGGTTCATGTTCTATTTTCCAATGTGTTTTTTTTTTTGCTGTGTTGAGCCATTAACTTTTTTATGTGTAGCAGAATTATTTATTTTTTTAAATCAAAAAATATTTTGTTTCCCACAACCTTTTCCATGGTCTCCTGTGTACAGTACGCAATACAAATCTTTCTATTGCCCTGTTTTCCAATTATATGGTTATGACATGTTAATGTTTCTCAGCCTTCATGAGGATATCATGGATAGAACCACAGCTCTAAGTGATATTACTGAAAAGCAACCTGGATAGAACCACAGCTCTAAGTGATATTACTGAAAAGCAACCTGGATAGAACCACAGCTCTAAGTGATATTACTGAAAAGCAACATGGGATAGAACCACAGCTCTAAGTGATATTACTGAAAAGCAACATGGATAGAACCACAGCTCTAAGTGATATTACTGAAAAGCAGCATGGATAGAACCACAGCTCTAAGTGATATTACTGAAAAGCAATGTGGATAGAACCACAGCTCTAAGTGATATTACTGAAAAGCAGCATGGATAGAACCACAGCTCTAAGTGATATTACTGAAAAGCAGCATGGATAGAACCACAGCTCTAAGTGATATTACTGAAAAGCAACATGGATAGAACCACAGCTCTAAGTGATATTACTGAAAAGCAGCATGGATAGAACCACAGCTCTAAGTGATATTACTGAAAAGCAACATGGATAGAACCACAGCTCTAAGTGATATTACTGAAAAGCAGCATGGATAGAACCACAGCTCTAAGTGATATTACTGAAAAGCAGCATGGATAGAACCACAGCTCTAAGTGATATTACTGAAAAGCAACATGGATAGAACCACAGCTCTAAGTGATATTACTGAAAAGCAGCATGGATAGAACCACAGCTCTAAGTGATATTACTGAAAAGTGAAGCCTGCTACTGACACAGTGTTAAAACAGTAGTGAAGCTTGCTACTGACACGATGTTAAAACAGTAGTGAAGCCTGCTACAGACACGTGTTAAAACAGTAGTGAAGCCTGCTACTGACACAGTGTTAAAACAGTAGTGAAGCCTGCTACTGACACGGTGTTAAAACAGTAGTGAAGCCTGCTACTGACACGGTGTTAAAACAGTAGTGAAGCCTGCTACTGACACAGTGTTAAAACAGTAGTGAAGCCTGCTACTGAAAAGCAATGTGGATAGAACCACAGCTCTAAGCTCAGACAAGCCAATACAACAAACATCAGAAACTCAGTGGTACAAAACTTCAGGCCACTGTGTGACGAGCAGTCAGTCACTAAAATAACACCGTGTCTGTAGCAGTCAATCGGTAAAATAACACCGTGTCTGTAGCAGGTTTCACTACTGTTTTAACACTGTCAGTAGCAGGCTTCACTATTGTTTTAACACCGTGTCTGTAGCAGGCTTCACTACTGTTTTAACATCGTGTCAGTAGCAGGCTTCACTACTGTTTTAACATCGTGTCAGTAGCAGGCTTCACTACTGTTTTAACACCGTGTCTGTAGCAGGCTTCACTACTGTTTTAACATCGTGTCTGTAGCAGGCTTCACTACTGTTTTAACACCATGTCAGTAGCAGGCTTCACTACTGTTTTAACATCGTGTCAGTAGCAGGCTTCACTACTGTTTTAACATCGTGTCAGTAGCAGGCTTCACGACTGTTTTAACACCGTGTCTGTAGCAGGCTTCACTACTGTTTTAACACCGTGTCAGTAGCAGGCTTCACTACTGTTTTAACATCGTGTCAGTAGCAGGCTTCACTACTGTTTTAACATCGTGTCAGTAGCAGGCTTCACGACTGTTTTAACACCGTGTCAGTAGCAGGCTTCACTACTGTTTTAACACTGTGTCAGTAGCAGGCGTCACTACTGTTTTAACACCGTGTCAGTAGCAGGCTTCACTACTGTTTTAACATCGTGTCAGTAGCAGGCTTCACTACTGTTTTAACACTGTGTCTGTAGCAGGCTTCACTACTGTTTTAACACTGTGTCAGTAGCAGGCTTCACTACTGTTTTAACATCGTGTCAGTAGCAGGCTTCACGACTGTTTTAACACCGTGTCAGTAGCAGGCTTCACTACTGTTTTAACACTGTGTCAGTAGCAGGCGTCACTACTGTTTTAACACCGTGTCAGTAGCAGGCTTCACTACTGTTTTAACATCGTGTCAGTAGCAGGCTTCACTACTGTTTTAACACTGTGTCTGTAGCAGGCTTCACTACTGTTTTAACACTGTGTCAGTAGCAGGCTTCACTACTGTTTTAACATCGTGTCAGTAGCAGGCTTCACTACTGTTTTAACACCGTGTCTGTAGCAGGCTTCACTACTGTTTTAACATCGTGTCAGTAGCAGGCTTCACTACTGTTTTAACACCGTGTCTGTAGCAGGCTTCACTACTGTTTTAAAGGGACTTGTATTTCTTTCATGGCTTCCTCTATATCTCTGCCTCCGTAGCTGTTGGGAACACACACCTGGTTCCCATATCCAGCGCTGCAGTACAGCCTGTCTACTTTTCTGTTAAATGTGGCCTGGGGAGGTTTCTGTGTCAACAGACACTCTCCTTGCATGTGAGAGAGATGTTGGTGGAATTGGAACGGTGGACGAAGGGTCGGCTAGAACAGGACGGCCCCATTCCAAAAAAATTGAGGGAGGCATGGAGGCGACAGGTGGGTTTGGGGGGACATCAGTTTTGTGGTGAAGGTTGTGGTAACCGTCCGGACCGGTGGAGGGGGTTCCAAAGTGGTAACCATAGTGACGGCTGTCTGCGATCCTCCAAGGCGAAGTGACCCCGACTCAGCCTCTAAGTCCCTTAGCAACCAGAGAGAGAAAGGGAGCGCAAGAGAGATCCCTTAATCTTTGTCCAGATGCCTTCATCCTTCCCTCAGCCTGCTGCTTTCCTCAGCACTGACCAACCTGGACCCTCCCTCCCTCTCTCCCTCCCTCCTCTCTCTCTCCCTCTCTCTCTCCCTCCCTCCCTCTCTCCATTCCTCCCTCCCTCTCTCCATCCCTCCCTCTCTCCATTCCTCCCTCTCTCCATCCCTCCCTCAGCCTGCTGCTTTCATCAGCACTGACCAATCTGGACCCTCCCTCCCTCTCTCCATTCCTCCCTCCCTCTCTCCATTCCTCCCTCTCTCCATCCCTCCCTCCCTCTCTCTCTCCATCCCTCCCTCAGCCTGCTGCTTTCATCAGCACTGACCAATCTGGACCCTCCCTCTCTCCATCCCTCCCTCTCTCCATTCCTCCCTCCCTCTGATTCCATTCCTCCCTCTCTCCATCCCTCCCTCCCTCTCTCCATTCCTCCCTCAGCCTGCTCTCCATTCCTCCCCTCTCCATCCCTCCCTCCCTCTCTCCATCCCTCCCTCAGCCTGCTGCTTTCATCAGCACTGACCAATCTGGACCCTCCCTCACTCTCTCCATCCCTCACTCTCTCCATCCCTCCCTCTCTCCATCCCTCCCTCCCTCTGTCTGATCTTGGAATGCATTGTAACTTTCCATCCTGACGGAGAGAAAAGACTGTCTGGGTCTGCTTTCCTTTGGAAGGTTCAGTGGTCTGATTCAGACTGTACCCAGGGCAGGTTACCGTGGTCTGATTCAGACTGTACCCAGGGCAGGTTACCGTGGTCTGATTCAGACTGTACCCAGGGCAGGTTACCGTGGTCTGTTCAGACTGTCAGGTTACCGTGGTCTGATTCAGACTGTACCCAGGGCAGGTTACCGTGGTCTGATTCAGACTGTACCCAGGGCAGGTTACAGTGGTCTGATTCAGACTGTACCCAGGGCAGCTTACAGTGGTCTGATTCAGACTGTACCCAGGGCAGGTTACCGTGGTCTGATTCAGACTGTACCCAGGGCAGGTTACAGTGGTCTGATTCAGACTGTACCCAGGGCAGGTTACAGTGGTCTGATTCAGACTGTACCCAGGGCAGGTTACGGTGGTCTGATTCAGACTGTACCCAGGGCAGGTTACCGTGGTCTGATTCAGACTGTACCCAGGGCAGGTTACCGTGGTCTGATTCAGACTGTACCCAGGGCAGGTTAGTGTGGTCTGATTCAGACTGTACCCAGGGCAGGTTACCGTGGTCTGATTCAGACTGTACCCAGGGCAGGTTACAGTGGTCTGATTCAGACTGTACCCAGGGCAGGTTACCGTGGTCTGATTCAGACTGTACCCAGGGCAGCTTACAGCTTGCAGTGGTCTGATTCAGACTGTACCCAGGGCAGGTTACAGTGGTCTGATTCAGACTGTACCCAGGGCAGGTTACCGTGGTCTGATTCAGACTGTACCCAGGGCAGGTTACAGTGGTCTGATTCAGACTGTACCCAGGGCAGCTTACAGTGGTCTGATTCAGACTGTACCCAGGGCAGGTTACAGTGGTCTGATTCAGACTGTACCCAGGGCAGGTTACAGTGGTCTGATTCAGACTGTACCCAGGGCAGCTTACAGTGGTCTGATTCAGACTGTACCCAGGGCAGGTTACCGTGGTCTGATTCAGACTGTACCCAGGGCAGGTTACAGTGGTCTGATTCAGACTGTACCCAGGGCAGCTTACAGTGGTCTGATTCAGACTGTACCCAGGGCAGGTTACCGTGGTCTGATTCAGACTGTACCCAGGGCAGCTTACAGTGGTCTGAGTCAGACTGTAAAAAAGAAAGAAAAACCCTTGAATATGGTGTGTGAATGTGATATTTCATTTATATTTTATTTTTTAATACATTTGCAAACATTTCTCAAAACCTGTTTTTACTTTGTCATTATGGGGAATTGTGTGTAGATTGAGGGGGGGGGACAATTTAATCCATTTTAGAATCAAATTTTGTACCGTAACAAAATGTGGAAAATGTCCAGGGGCCTGAATATTTTCCTAACACGCTGTTCGTCACAACTTTGAGCATTTAACTATAATGCAATGTTTTATGAAGGAGAATTCCTTTCAACTATTCGTCATGACCCACTTTCAAAAACAACCTGATTTAAATTATTTTATTTTCCAGAAGAGCTGGGTTCTACAGCAATACACGCACGTGTTTAATTACAGTACTGTGTGTTTGTGTGAATATGTGCTTTTGGCAAAACTACATCCAGTGAGTTCTTCAGACAGCCCAAAATAGTTTTTGAAAATAGTTTTTGGGGTTAAACCTTGACAATACAGTAGTTAGTCTTTGTCTGTTATTTAGTCTGTCTGTCAGTTAGTGTTAGTCTGTCTGTTATCGGCATGCTTTGCTTGAGTTTCTATTTAATATATACAAATGCATTTGTTGTCAGAAAATGTGCTGTTTACTCCAGGAGAAACTGCATAGATAGTTTTGATATTTGTGTGATTTATAAAGCGTCAATCGGCAATTGAAACGATAACAAAGCCCCTCCTCGTCCCTGTTCCGGGTTAAAAGCTGAGGGATGGGACTGGAGAAATGTCACCACTCTCATGAATAGAGGTATAAATACAAGGATTGACCATCCTTGAGATCAACATGTTAGTTTTAACCATGTTTTGACCCTATACGTTGTTTGTTTATATAACAAGCGTATATTTTGGCTTCTGATGGGGTACGACAGTTGTACTAAGCTCATAAGTTGTATTCTTTTATTTTATTTTTACCTTTATTTAACTAGGCAAGTCAGTTAAGAACAAATTCTTATTTTCAATGACGACCTAGGAACAGTGGGTTAACTGGTCTAGGAACAGTGGCTTAACTGGTCTAGGAACAGTGGCTTAACTGGTCTAGGAACAGTGGCTTAACTGGTCTAGGAACAGTGGCTTAACTGGTCTAGGAACAGTGGCTTAACTGGTCTAGGAACAGTGGCTTAACTGGTCTAGGAACAGTGGCTTAACTGGTCTAGGAACAGTGGAACAGTGGTCTATAACTGTCTAGGAACAGACTGGTCTGAACAGTGCCCTGGTCTAGGAACAGGCCTGGTCCTACCAGTGGTGTGTTTATGGTTTGAACTTAGTGGCTTAACTGGTCATTGAATTACCTTGGACATGTGGTTTTTAACTGGTCTGCCATTTACAGTCCCTGTCCGACAGACAGCTGTTTAGTTCTGCCATTTACCCCTGTGAAGTGTGTTTAGTGCTTTGTTTGCCGATTTACCCCTGTGAGGACAGTGTTTTTAGTTCTGCCATTTACCCCTGGGAGGGAGAGTTTAGTTCTACCATTTACCCCTGTGAGGGAGAGTTTAGTTCTACCATTTACCCCTGTGAGGGAGAGTTTAGTTCTACCATTTACCCCTGTGAGGGAGAGTTTAGTTCTACCATTTACCCCTGTGAGGGAGAGTTTAGTTCTACCATTTACCCCTGTGAGGGAGCGTTTAGTTCTACCATTTACCCCTGTGAGGGAGAGTTTAGTTCTACCATTTACCCCTGTGAGGGAGAGTTTAGTTCTACCATTTACCCCTGTGAGGGAGAGTTTAGTTCTACCATTTACCCCTGTGAGGGAGAGTTTAGTTCTACCATATACCCCTGTGAGGGAGAGTTTAGTTCTACCATTTACCCCTGTGAGGGAGCGTTTAGTTCTACCATTTACCCCTGTGAGGGAGAGTTTAGTTCTACCATTTACCCCTGTGAGGGAGCGTTTAGTTCTACCATTTACCCCTGTGAGGGAGAGTTTAGTTCTGCCATTTACCCCTGTGAGGGAGAGTTTAGTTCTGCCATTTACCCCTGTGAGGGAGAGTTTAGTTCTACCATTTACACCTGTGAGGGAGAGTTTAGTTCTACCATTTACCCCTGTGAGGGAGAGTTTAGTTCTACCATTTACACCTGTGAGGGAGCGTTTAGTTCTACCATCATACAATCATACAATATATGTACAATGTGATTTTCTGGATTTTTGCTTTAGATTCCGTCTCTCACAGTTGAAGTGTACCTATGATAAAAATTACAGACCTCTACATGCTTTGTAAGTAGGAAAACCTGCAAAATCGGCAGTGTATCAAATACCTGTTCTCCCCACTGTAAATATCAGATTTCCTATAATGTCCTCCAATAATCTATATGTGGAACCTATGGTATTTGTGTTGCTATAATATTTGGTTTACAGTGACTTTGGGGATTATTTGGGCAGGATGTTTGAGCCATCCTGCTATTAGACCCTACCAATCAAATCAAATGTTGTCACATACACATGGTTAGGGCAGATGCGAGTGTCGAAATGCTTGTGCTTCTAGTTCCGACCATGCAGTTAATATCTTAACAAGTAATCTAACCTAACAATCACATTTGTTCACTAGGGTGTTATTAAGTAAACAAAGAAAACTAAGGTCAGAGTTTTTTGGTCATTGTCTCCCAGGATCAATGCATTGAATCACTTTTTGTGTATTTCAAATGTTGCTGGAAATATGACCAAATTAGTATTTACTTACCCCAAAATTCTGAATACTACATTCAAATGCTGGTAAATGTGAATTGTACTTTCTGCACATTAAAGTAAATATTTGTTTTACAGTATATTCTAATTAACAATACTTTGCCTAAAATTAATATTTTTTATTTATATATCTCATGATGTTTTGATGATAAGAATCAAGTTTATATTCTTCTATGGGAGTTTTTTTTTTTTTCAAATTGTTTCTTTTTCAAAATGACCCCAGTTAGAATTTGATGTTCTAAAATATGTTGGTAGTATGAAGATTAGGGGACCCTCTGTGCGTTCTATATATATAAATCAATTTCCAGAAGTGATGGGATGTGAGGGAGAGTTTGCCCCTTTTTTGTTGAGGTCAATTGATCAAAACATTTAATTGAAGTGTCCCGTTCCAGTTACAGGCTTCACATGTGGCAAAAGAGGGTTTTCTTCTGACAGAGACCCCCACGTTTTTTGTTGTTGTTTTCATTTATAGCGAAACTCCAACCAGTTAATTTGTTTTCAGATTTGTTTAGTAGAATAAAACACAGGCTTTGCTACCATTTTGACTTTTATTTCATCCATTTCCCCCTGGCATTTAGGATTTCTGTCAGTTCTGCCATATTAAATCAGTACTTCTACTAAAAATGTGATTTTGTTATCCATTGCTATGGACTTATCAAAAGGGCTGATTCAAAAGCTATGACATCACAAGCTATGGTGAGTGACTCAAGCAGTGGATTTGAGGTATATGAATTGTGAGTGTCTTCCGGTTGCTGACCAGATGGTTGTGTTGTATGCAGGCTTACTCTGAAGATCTCCCCACTGTATGGCTCAGCGCATTCCTCATCCAAGGAAGACCTAGCAGGTAAGACTAGGAACCTATGTGTGTATCTGTGTTTGTGTGTCCTATTTAAATACTATTTGGTTTACTTGACGCACGTTCCTTTCCTTCTGGCCAACCTCTCACAGGTCCCTTTCCTGTTCTGGCCAACCTCTATAGACCCTTTCCTTCTGGCCATCCTCAAATGTTCCTGTCCTACACATGGTTACGTTCCTTTCCTTCTGGCCAAGATCTCAGTGAATTCCTGAAATGCTTCCTTCTAGGCCAACCTCTCACATCCCTTTAATTCTGGCCAAGTAATCTAACCTTTAACTTCTCCATTTGTTCACTAGGGTTTCCTTCTGGCCAACTCTCACACTGGCCAACCTCTCACATATTTTTCCTTCTGGCCAGGATCAATGCATTGACATCCCTTTTGTGTGGCCATTTCAAATGTTGCTGGAAATTTCCTTAGTGGCCAAACCTTCTGAATCCCTTTCCTTCTGGCCAACCTACTTTCTGCACATAAATATTTGTTTTTTCAATACTTTTGCCATTTTTTATTTATATATCCATGATTTTTTAAGAATGGCCATCCTCTCACGTTTCCTTTCCTTCTGTGCCATCCGTTGTTTTTTTTTTTTCTCAAATTTTCCTTTTGGCCAACCTCTCACAGTTCCTTTTGATGTATGCCAACCTCTCACATGTTGGTTCCTTCTGGATTAATCCTCTCACGTTCCTTTCCTATCTGGCCAATCAATCTCCACATGGGATCAACCTTTTTTCTGGCCAATTGATCACAACATTTAATTCTGGCCATCCTCTTACAGGCTTCCACATTCTGGCCAAGAGGGTTTCCCTTTCCTTCTGGTTTTTTGTGTTGTTTTTCCTTCTGGCCATCCTCTCAATTTGTTCCTTTCCTTTAGTGGCCAACCTTCACATTTGACTTTTATTTCTCCAACCTCTCACATCCCTTTATTTCTGGCCAACATCTCAAATCCCTTTACCTTCTGGCCAACCATTGTCATCCATGCCCTTTCTCTTCTGACATCACAAGCTATGGTGAGTGACTCAAGCAGTGGATTTCCTTCAGATGGTTCACATCCCTTTCCTTCTGGCCATCCTCTCACGAAGATCTTTCCTTCTGGCCATCCTCGCATGGCCTCTTTCCAAGGAATCCTCTCACATCCGTGTGTTTCCTTTGTGCCATCCTCCGTTTAAATATGTTCCTTTTTCTGGCCATCCTCTCACGTTCCTTTCCTTCTGGCCAACCTCTCACGTCCCTTTCCTTCTGGCCATCCTCTCACGTTCCTTTCCTTCTGGCCAACCTCTCACATCCCTTTCCTTCTGGCCAATCCCTTTTTTCTCACATCCCTTTCCTTCTGGCCAACCTCTCACATCCCTTTCCTTCTGGCCAACCTCTCACATCCCTTTCCTTCTGGCCATCCTCTCACGTTCCTTTCCTTCTGGCCAACCTCTCACACGTTCCTTTCCTTCTGGCCATCCTCTCACGTCCCTTTCCTTCTGGCCAACCTCTCACGTCCCTTTCCTTCTGGCCAACCTCTCACGTCCCTTTCCTTCTGGCCAACCTCTCACATCCTTTCCTTCTGGCCAACCTCTCACGTTCCTTTCCTTCTGGCCAACCTCTCACGTCCCTTTCCTTCTGGCCAACCTCTCACATCCCTTTCCTTCTGGCCAACCTCTCACGTTCCTTTCCTTCTGGCCAACCTCTCACGTCCCTTTCCTTCTGGCCAACCTCTCACGTCCTTTCCTTCTGGCCAACCTCTCACATCCCTTTCCTTCTGGCCATCCTCTCACGTTCCTTTCCTTCTGGCCATCCTCTCACGTTCCTTTCCTTCTGGCCATCCTCTCACGTCCCTTTCCTTCTGGCCAACCTCTCACGTCCCTTTCCTTCTGGCCAACCTCTCACGTTCCTTTCCTTCTGGCCAACCTCTCACGTCCCTTTCCTTCTGGCCAACCTCTCACATCCCTTTCCTTCTGGCCAACCTCTCACATCCCTTTCCTTCTGGCCAACCTCTCACATCCCTTTCCTTCTGGCCAACCTCTCACATCCCTTTCCTTCTGGCCAACCTCTCACATCCCTTTCCTTCTGGCCAACCTCTCACGTCCCTTTCCTTCTGGCCAACCTCTCACATCCCTTTCCTTCTGGCCAACCTCTCACGTTCCTTTCCTTCTGGCCAACCTCTCACATCCCTTTCCTTCTGGCCAACCTCTCACATCCCTTTCCTTCTGGCCAACCTCTCACATCCCTTTCCTTCTGGCCATCCTCTCACGTTCCTTTCCTTCTGGCCAACCTCTCACGTCCCTTTCCTTCTGGCCAACCTCTCACGTCCCTTTCCTTCTGGCCAACCTCTCACGTTCCTTTCCTTCTGGCCAACCTCTCACGTCCCTTTCCTTCTGGCCAACCTCTCACGTTCCTTTCCTTCTGGCCAACCTCTCACGTTCCTTTCCTTCTGGCCAACCTCTCACGTCCCTTTCCTTCTGGCCAACCTCTCACGTCCCTTTCCTTCTGGCCAACCTCTCACGTCCCTTTCCTTCTGGCCAACCTCTCACGTCCCTTTCCTTCTGGCCAACCTCTCACGTCCCTTTCCTTCTGGCCAACCTCTCACGTCCCTTTCCTTCTGGCCAACCTTTCAGGAAGAATGCCTTGAAAAAGAATTGGGGAAAAAAGTGCAAGGTTAATCACTGATCAAACTCAATGACCCTCAAACTGCGGATGACCCTCAAACAATGAGTTGGGGGCGGGCGGGGGGGGGCGATACCCTGTCCCAGCATGCAACGAGGCTTTCAGCTTGGCCCCACCTGAGTGTTTACGCTGTGGCAGAATGAGATCACTGGCTACCAATCCCGGCAAACCTCTCAGGATTGAGTTATTGCGGGGCCCAGGAGGGCCGGCGAGGGCCAGCCCTGGTTGAGTCATTCCATTTGGATTGGAGGGAGGGGGGGAAACAAGCGCAGCACTGGCCTGGCTGTTCCAGATTGGGCTGAAGCAACACAAGCAGCCCCCCGCCCCACACCTCCACACCGACCCATTCAGAGCTAAGACGTCAGTCTTTCTCTTTTCACTCTTTCTTGTACAACCTCTTGTCTCTCTTTCACTTGGCTTCTATCTCCGCCCCTCTCTTGTCTTTCCCACTGTACTCTGAGGTCATCTATAGAGTCAGGGTGTTACAACAATTATCCCGCATGCTATCTGAGTTTAATCCACGTCAAGGGCAGCAGACGAAATAAGCAGTGATTTTTTTTTAAATGTTTAAATGCTCCATGTGGACAGATGTTACAGGGAATGGTTCCTTTCCTTGATTTCTTGACCTTCCTTTACTTTCCTCTGTCTGTTGACCAGGAGAGTGTTAAGGGTGATGTAATGGGGTTGGAATTGCTCCAGATGGATGTGGGTTGGGGGAATAGAGTTCCACGGAATGGTGAAGAAGAAGAAGGCTGACTCTTCATTCACAGGGAGGAGACAGTCATTGCGTATAGGCTAAACAATGGCAACATTGACGGCTTCCTTCCGTTATGAAGTGTGTGTGTGTGTGTGTGGACAGTGCCGTGAAAAAGTATTTGCTCCCTTTCAGATGTTCAACAAAAAAAAACTAATATTATATACATGGAACCTGAGTAGACAAATAACACCAACATTTATTATTTCATTTATTTAATAAGCAAAGTTATGCAATAATCAATACCCCCATTTCACTCAATAGCTGGGTGTTCTGTTCTGCTTTTAGCTGCAATGACTCCAACCAAACGCTTCCTGTAGTTGTTGATCAGTCTCTCACGTCGCTGTGGAGGAATTTTGGCCCCACTCTTCCATGCAGAACTGCTTTAACTCAGAAACATTTGTGTGTTTTTGACCATGAACTGCTGATTTCAGGTCCTGCCACAACATCTCAATCGGGTTTAGGTCTGGGTTTAGGACTTTGACTAGGCCATTCCAGAACTTTATTTTCAGGCATTCTGATGTAGGCTACCCTGGGGCGGCAGGGTAGCCTAGTGGTTAGAGTGTAGAGACGGCAGGGTAGCCTAGTGGTTAGAGCGTTGGACTAGTAACCGGAAGGTTGCAAGTTCAAACCCCCTGAGCTGACAAGGTACAAATCTGTCGTTCTGCCCCTGAACAGGCAGTTAACTCACTGTTCCTAGGATTTTATCTCCACGGACAAATTATTAGACTGTATTAGTGATTTTAAATACTTGGATGGCTCACAACTTCCTCCAGCTAAATCAAGACAAGACCGAGATACTTATTGTTGGAGCCAAAGCACAGAGAGAGAATTAGGCCTCGCATTTTAATTCACGGGCAATAAAAATAAAACCTAGCTGTTATTTTAGATTCTTAACTCCATGTCGAATCACGCATCAGGAATGTGAACAAAATAGCTTTTTCCCACCTGGGGAACATTGCCACGGTGCGGACGTTTCTCTCTCAGGCTGACAGAACTAATCGTAAGATTCTTCTATTGGTTTTTAAATCAACCCACGATTGTGCACCCCAATACTGCAGACATCCTTTTAAGTTATGTACCCAGTAGATTCCTCAGGTCCTCTGGTGCTGGCCTTTTAACTATCCCAAAGCCGAAGACCAAGAGGCATTGAGAAGCATCCTTTAGTTACTATGACCCCAGCCTCTGGAATAGCGTGCCAGAGAACCTGAGGGGGGACGAAACTGGGGACATTTTTAAGAGATCTTTTATGTTTATTCTGTATTAAATATTTCCGTTTTTATTTTCATTGTTTTTAGTTTTAATTTTTTCCTGTGAAGCACATTGTGTTGCAGTCCGTGTCTGAAATGTGCTGTATAAATGAAGCTTGATTTGATGTGATTAGTGTGTTCTGGATCATTGTCTTGCTGCATGACCCAGCTGCTCTTCAGCTCACGGATGACTAGCTTGACATTCTCCTTTAGAATTCTCTGATTCTCTGATTCTCTGATTCTGAGCAGAATTCGTGATTGTGAGAGACGGATCAACAACTGCAGGAAGCGTTTAGTTGCGGTCGTTGCAGCTGCAAATGGCACAACCAGTTATTGAGTGTCAAGGGGCAATTTACTTTTTTGGGTGTTGCATAACTTTGCTACTAGAATCATTTATTTAATTAACAACATTTTGTGTTATTTGTTCACTCAGGTTTCCTTTCTAATATGTTTTGGTTGAAGATCTGACAATATTCAGTGTTAGAAATACACAAAAATAGAGAGTCTGAAAGGGTGAAACGTTTTGTGTGTGAGGGGGTATATGGTGGGGATATATGGTGGGGATATAAGGGGCGAGGGGGTGTAGCGAATCTGTGTGGGGGGGTGTAGACAAGCTATATTGAAACAGGTGAGTCTATAAGGACTACATTCTGTCCTTGGATAATGGGCCCTTACCAGGACTACATTCTGTCCTGGGACAATGGGCCCTTACCAGGACTATATTCTGTCCTGGGACAATGGGCCCTTACCAGGACTATATTCTGTCCTGGGACAATGGGCCCTTACCAGGACTACATTCTGTCCTGGGACAATGGGCCCTTACCAGGACTACATTCTGTCCTGGGACAATGGGCCCTTACCAGGACTATATTCTGTCCTGGGACAATGGGCCCTTACGAGGACTACATTCTGTCCTGGGACAATGGGCCCTTACCAGGACTGCATTCTGTCCTGGGACAATGGGCCCTTACCAACCTGCCAGTCTTCCCAAAGAGGAAAAAAGAGGGCTAAAGGAATAGTGACAATGCATTATGGGTAGGAATAAGTATGGTATAGCATGCATGTAATACAAACAAAAGTAAAATGGATTGTTTAAGTCTTTGTCTAAAGTGTTTTATGTGGGAACTTTTACTACGTTTTCTATTTATATCAACTGATGGAGACGTTTGATAGGATTCAGAGAACATTTGGTATGTAAGCATACTGCCGGTGTGTAAAACACAGCTGGTTAATTCCAAAGGATTCCGTTTTATTTTGAGAATGGGTTTCCCATTGAGTTTTAGTATTACTTTTTATTTGCGCTCACTGTCACACAATGAACCCGGACGGGGACAGCCAATGGTGAGCCATTTCCTTCTGCGCTCATTAAGGAAGCAGCTAAAAGTAGTCTAATAGCAGTGTCACTGAGCGACCAGACCCCAGGAATGTAACAAAAGGCTATGTTTTTTTCTCCATGTTCCAGTGGTCTAATCTCAGCGATCAGGGACCACGTTATGGGGACTGTATTTATCAGGGTTGCCACGGTAACCTGCAACTTCTGTTTTCTCTCCCTCTTTCTTTTTCTTTTTCTAACACATTTTATTTTCATTACAAGGCCAGAAAGAAATGTGCAGGATATTCAGATTTATAGCTTGATTACCACATCGACACAGACAAGTAGGAGTAACCAATGCTGTTGTTTCTAAAACAGGACTGTAAGACTGTGGTAGCACACTGAACTCAAAGCCTATTCCTTTTTTGCTTAGGAAGCTAATGCAAGCCTTCAGGTTTCAGGCAAGGTTAGTCATTATCACATACGCATGGTTCACTGAACAGACTCTGTAACATGAGTGAAAAGAATCACTGTGCCACAAAAATAAATAGAAATGTTACCATCTTGCCATTGCAAGAAAAGCTGGACATTATGCACAGTATGTTGTTGAGCATGCAAAACGCAGGAAGACTTGGAGAGCTTTTGTTACCTAAGCCCTTTCCCCTGTTGTTGACACCTTTTACAGATTACTGGAATTGTGTTGTGATATCAATGTTCAAAAAGGAGAAATTAATGAATTGCCAAAGGGACTGGAAAACATACCTGACAGGCAACGTGAAAAGAGATCATCACGGATCAAGTGGCCGCGCCCCATCAAGGAAGGTTAGGGGTTTCCCATCTAGGAAGGTTGGGGGTTTCTCATCTAGGAAGGTTAGGGGTTTCTCATCTAGGAAGGTTAGGGGTTTCCCATCGAGGAATGTTAGGGGTTTCCCATCTAGGAAGGTTGGGGGTTTCCCCATCGGGGAAGGTTAGGGGTTTCCCATCGAGGAAGGTTAGGGGTTTCCCATCTAGGAAGGTTAGGGGTTTCCCATCTAGGAAGGTTAGGGGTTTCTCGTCTAGGAAGGTTAGGGGTTTTCCATTGGAAGGTTAGGGGTTTCCCATCAAGGAAGGTTAGGGGTTTCCCATCTAGGAAGGTTAGGGGTTTCCCATCTAGGACGGTTAGGGGTTTTCCCATCTAGGAAGGTTAGGGGTTTCCCATCGAGGAAGGTTAGGGGTTTCCCATCGAGGAAGGTTAGGGGTTTCCCATCGAGGAAGGTTAGGGGTTTCCCATCGAGGAAGGTTAGGGGTTTCCCATCGAGGAAGGTTAGGGGTTTCCCATCGAGGAAGGTTAGGGTTTCCCATCGAGGAAGGTTAGGGGTTTCCCATCGAGGAAGGTTAGGGGTTTCCCATCGAGGAAGGTTAGGGGTTTCCCATCTAGGAAGGTTAGGGGTTTCCCATCTAGGAAGGTTAGGGGTTTCCCATCTAGGAAGGTTAGGGGTTTCCCATCTAGGAAGGTTAGGGGTTTTCCATTGGAAGGTTAGGGGTTTTCCATCGAGAAAGGTTAGGGCTTCCCCATCGAGAAAGGTTAGGGCTTCCCCATCGAGAAAGGTTAGGGGTTCCCCATCGAGAAAGGTTAGGGGTTCCCCATCGAGAAAGGTTAGGGGTTCCCCATCGAGAAAGGTTAGGGGTTCCCCATCGAGAAAGGTTAGGGGTTCCCCATCGAGAAAGGTTAGGGGTTCCCCATCGAGAAAGGTTAGGGATTTTCCCATCGAGGAAGGTTAGGGGTTTTCCCATCGAGGAAGGTTAGGGGTTTTCCATTGAAAGGTTAGGGGTTCCATCGAGGAAGGTTAGGGGTTTCCCATCGAGAAAGGTTAGGGGTTTCCCATCGAGAAAGGTTAGGGATTTTCCCATGAGGAAGGTTAGGGGTTTTCCCATCGAGGAAGGTTAGGGGTTTTCCATTGAAAGGTTAGGGGTTCCGATCGAGGAAGGTTAGGGGGTTTCCCATCGAGGAAGGTTAGGGGTTTTCCCATTGAGGAAGGTTAGGGGTTTCCCATCGAGGAAGGTTAGGGGTTTCCCATCTAGGAAGGTTAGGGGTTTCCCATCTAGGAAGGTTAGGGGTTTCCCATCTAGGAAGGTTAGGGGTTTCCCATCTAGGAAGGTTAGGGGTTTTCCATTGGAAGGTTAGGGGTTTTCCATCGAGAAAGGTTAGGGCTTCCCCATCGAGAAAGGTTAGGGCTTCCCCATCGAGAAAGGTTAGGGATTTTCCCATCGAGGAAGGTTAGGGGTTTTCCCATCGAGGAAGGTTAGGGGTTTTCCATTGAAAGGTTAGGGGTTCCGATCGAGGAAGGTTAGGGGCTTTCCCATCGAGAAAGGTTAGGGGTTCCCCATCGAGAAAGGTTAGGGATTTTCCCATCGAGGAAGGTTAGGGGTTTTCCCATCGAGGAAGGTTAGGGGTTTTCCATTGAAAGGTTAGGGGTTCCGATCGAGGAAGGTTAGGGGGTTTCCCATCGAGAAAGGTTAGGGGTTCCCCATCGAGAAAGGTTAGGGATTTTCCCATCGAGGAAGGTTAGGGGTTTTCCCATCGAGGAAGGTTAGGGGTTTTCCATTGAAAGGTTAGGGGTTCCGATCGAGGAAGGTTAGGGGGTTTCCCATCGAGGAAGGTTAGGGGTTTTCCCATTGAGGAAGGTTAGGGGTTTCCCATCGAGGAAGGTTAGGGGTTTCCCATCTAGGAAGGTTAGGGGTTTCCCATCTAGGAAGGTTAAGGTTTCCCATCTAGGAAGGGGGTTTCCCATCTAGGAAGGTTAGGGGTTTTCCATTGGAAGGTTAGGGGTTTCCCCATCGAGAAAGGTTAGGGCTTCCCCATCGAGAAAGGTTAGGGCTTCCCATCGAGAAAGGTTAGGGATTTTCCCATCGAGGAAGGTTAGGGGTTTTCCCATCGAGGAAGGTTAGGGGTTTTCCCATCGAGGAAGGTTAGGGGTTTTCCATTGAAAGGTTAGGGGTTCCGATCGAGGAAGGTTAGGGGGTTTCCCATCGAGGAAGGTTAGGGGTTTTCCCATTGAGGAAGGTTAGGGGTTCCGATCGAGGAAGGTTAGGGGTTCCGATCGAGGAAAGTTAGGGGTTCCCCATCGAGCAAGGCTTCGTGGGGGGGGGTTCCCCATCGGGCAAGGCTTCGGGGGGTTAGGGGTTTCCCATCTCGGAAGGTTAGGGGTTTCCCATCTCGGAAGGTTAGGGGTTTCCCATCTCGGAAGGTTAGGGGTTTCCCATCTCGGAAGGTTAGGGGTTTCCCATCTCGAAAGGTTAGGGGTTTCCCATCTCGGAAGGTTAGGGGTTTCCCATCTCGGAAGGTTAGGGGTTTCCCATCTCGGAAGGTTAGGGGTTTCCCATCTCGGAAGGTTAGGGGTTTCCCATCTCGGAAGGTTAGGGGTTTCCCATCTCGGAAGGTTAGGGGTTCCCCATCGGGCAAGGCTAGGGGTTCCCCATCGGGCAAGGCTTCGTGGGGAGGTTCCCCATCGGGCAAGGCTTCGGGGGGTTCCCCATCGGGCAAGGATTGGGGGGTTTCCCATCTCGGAAGGTTAGGGGTTCCCATCGGGCAAGGATTGGGGGGGGGGGGGTTTCCCATCTAGGAAGGGTAGGGGTTTCCCATCTAGGACGGTTAGGGGTTTCCCATCGGGGAAGGTTAGGGGTTTCCCATCGGGGAAGGTTAGGGGTTTCCCATCGGGGAAGGTTAGGGGTTTCCCATCTCGGGAAGGTTAGGGTTTTCCCATCTCGGGAAGGTTAGGGGTTTCCCATCTCGGGAAGGTTAGGGGTTTGCCATCTCGGAAGGTTAGGGGTTTGCCATCTCGGGAAGGTTAGGGGTTTCCCATCTCGGGAAGGTTAGGGGTTTCCCATCTCGGGAAGGTTAGGGGTTTCCCATCTCGGGAAGGTTAGGGGTTTCCCATCTCGGGAAGGTTAGGGGTTTCCCATCTCGGGAAGGTTAGGGGTTTCCCATCTCGGGAAGGTTAGGGGTTTCCCATCTCGGGAAGGTTAGGGGTTTCCCATCTCGGGAAGGTTAGGGGTTTCCCATCTGGGAAGGTTAGGGGTTTCCCATCTGGGAAGGTTAGGGGTTTCCCATCTGGGAAGGTTAGGGGTTTCCCATCTGGGAAGGTTAGGGGTTTCCCATCTAGGAAGGTTAGGGGTTTCCCATCTAGGAAGGTTAGGGGTTTCCCATCGAGAAAAGTTTGGGGTGGTTCCCATGAGGAAAGGTTGGGGGGGGGTTCCCCATCGAGCAAGGCTTCGTGGGGGGGGGGTTCCCCATCGAGGAAGTAGCAGGAGCTATATGATAATGTCATGATGGTGGTGATACTAGCCATCCCATGGACTAGGGATGTATCCTCCGTCTGTACCCTGATTTAGTTAGGGATAACATAACATGTAATGAAGAAAGTCTCTGGTTCTTGGGCCAGGTCTCCATTTTGTCGGCAAACCCATTACACCAACAGCATACAAGCCCTGCACGCCCAGAGCCAATGGGATGAGGTATAGCGTTACTCAATCGCTCCGTACAGAACAAGGGCAAAACAGCATGACAGAATCCAGAAGACACCACTGCACGCACACACACACACTCACAGGCTCTAAAACATATACTCACATTGGACAAAGTATCTCGTGATTATCCAAAATAACATACAGCACACATTATTGAAATGGTTTAAAACTAGCTTAAATTGTATAACGAATGCTAGCTGTTACATGGCATGAAACCCACAGAACATCACATCTTCCTATCAGCAATAACTGTAGACAGACAGACAGACAGACAGACAGACAGACAGACAGACAGACAGCCAGCCAGCCAGCCAGCCAGCCAGCCAGCCAGCAACTGTAGACACACAGAGACTTAAAATACCCCTAAAACATGAGCAAACACACATGCTTTGAATATACCAAACAGACACTCACACAGAGTGTATTATATTGAACCCTCCACTAACTGGCCCTCACACAGTGTATGATGTTGAACCCTCCACTAACTGGCCCTCACACAGTGTATTATATTGAACACTCCACTAACTGGCCCTCACACAGTGTATTATGTTGAACACTCCACTAACTGGCCCTCACACAGTGTATTATATTGAACACTCCACTAACTGGCCCTCACACAGTGTATTATATTGAACACTCCACTAACTGGCCCTCACACAGTGTATTATGTTGAACACTCCACTAACTGGCCCTCACACAGTATTATATTGAACACTCCACTAACTGGCCCTCACACAGTGTATTATGTTGAACACTCCACTAACTGGCCCTCACACAGTGTATTATATTGAACACTCCACTAACTGGCCCTCACACAGTGTATTATGTTGAACACTCCACTAACTGGCCCTCACACAGTGTATTATGTTGAACACTAACTGGCCCTATTATATTGAACACTCCACTAACTGGCCCTCACACAGTGTATTATGTTGAACACTCCACTAACTGGCCCTCACACAGTATTATTATGTATTATTGAACACTCCACTAACTGGCCCTCACACAGTATTATGTTGAACACTCCACTAACTGGCCCTCACACAGTGTATTATGTTGAACACTCCACTAACTGGCCCTCACACAGTGTATTATGTTGAACACTCCACTAACTGGCCCTCACACAGTGTATTATGTTGAACACTCCACTAACTGGCCCTCACACAGTGTATTATGTTGAACACTCCACTAACTGGCCCTCACACAGTGTATTATATTGAACACTCCACTAACTGGCCCTCATTGTGACTTCTACTGAAGCTGTGTTTTCAGAGAACGTTCTCGAATAACAGACAGACATGGGACGTATTTGGAGACGAGAGACTCAGCCAAGGCCTAAGCACATGCCTCTCATTAACACGATGCTACAGCCAGTTAGCCTCCACCACAAGAGGAAAACGTATGAGAGACACACGGGAAATCCACATAGTCCCCTTGGGTCTGCCTAAAACCAGCTAACCGTCTAGACCGACTACGGTCCCCATGCGGCCACAGTAGAGTTTACGAGTTGAAGACGGAGCCGGGTACACGTGGCAAGGCATGCCTTCAAGATAACTTGTTAGACTGAGCACTGCCCACACAGAAGCAGCTCTTCAAGTCTTAATCTGGGCAGTTGTAGGAAGTAGATTGCTCCATGATGTGGAATCTGGATTTATTGTCCTTTATGTACCATAGGCTGCTACTTCTACAAGTGAATCTTTGCTTCGACCTGGTGTCCCTGGTTTCATATAATTTCTCAAAGGTTGGCTTGACTTTTTTCACAGTTTGTTACATTTCAGCCTTGTTCTAAATTGGATTCATTTTATTTGATTTTATCCTCAGCACTCTTAACACAATACCCCATAATGACAGTGAAAACAGGTTTTTAGAGATTTTTGCAAATGTATTCAAAATAAAAAGCAGAAATACCTTATTTACATCAGTATTCAGCCTCTTTGCTATGAGACTGGAAATTGAGCTCAGGTGCATCCTGTTTCCATTGATCATCCTTGTGATGTTTCTACAACTTCATTGGAGTCCACCTGTGGTATATTCAATTGATTGGACATGATTTGGAAAGGCACACACCTGTCTATATAAGGTCCCTGAGTTGACAGTGCATGTCAGAGCAAAACCAAGCTATGGGGTCAAAGGAATTGTCCGTAGACCTCCGAGACAGGTTTTTTTCTAGGCACAGATCTGGGGAAGGGTACCAAAACATGTCTGCAGTATTTAATGTCAAATCAAATGACAAAATTTTATTTGTCACATACACATAGTTAGCAGATGTTAATGCAAGTTTAGCAAAATGCTTGGGCTTCTAGTTCCGACAATGCAGTAATAACCAACGAGTAATCTAATCTAACAATTCCACAACTACTGTCTTATACACACAAGTGTAGGGGGATAAAGAATATGTACATAAAGATATATGAATGAGTGATGGTACAGAACGGCATAGGCAAGATGCAGTAGATGGTATAGAGTACAGTATATACATATAAGATGAGTAATGTAGGGTATGTAAACATTATATTAAGTGGCATTCTTTAAAGTGGCTAGTGATACATTTTTACATCAATTTTTCCATATTTAAAGTGGCTGGAGTTGAGTCGGTGTGTTGGCAGCATCCACTCAATGTTAGTGGTTGCTGTTTAACAGTCTGATGGCCTTGAGATAGAAGCTGTTTTTCAGTCTCTCGGTCCCAGCTTTGATGCACCTGTACTGACCTCGCCTTCTGGATGATAGCGGGGTGAACAGGCAGTGGCTCGGGCGGTTGTTGTCCTTGATGATCTTTATGGCCTTCCTGTAACATCGGAAGAAGCACTGCAGCACCCTCTTCACCACGCTGTCTGTGTGGGTGGAGCAGTTCAGTTTGTCCGTGATGTGTACCCAGAGGAACATAAAACGTACTACCCTCTCCACTACTGTTCCATCGATGTGGATAGGGGGGTGTTCCCTCTGCTGTTTCCTGAAGTCCACAATCATCTCCTTAGTTTTGTTGACGTTGAGTGTGAGGTTATTGTCCTGACACCACACTCCGGGGACCTTCACCTCCTCCCTATAGGCCGTCTCGTCGTTGTTGGTAATCAAGCCTACCACTGTAGTGTCGTCTGCAAACTTGATGATTGAGATGGACGCGTGCATGGCCACTCAGTCGTGGGTGAACAGGGAGTACAGGAGAGAGCTCAGAACACTGGGGCCCCAGTGTTGAGGATCAGCGGGGTGGAGATGTTGTTACCTACCCTCACCACCTGGGGGCGGCCTGTCAGGAAGTCCAGTACCCAGTTGCACAGGGCGGGGTCGAGACCCAGGGTCTCGAGCTTGATGATGAGTATTCATCATCACAGCATTCTCACATAGTTATTCCTCTTGTCCAGATGGGTTAGGGCAGTGTGCAGTGTGGTTGCGATTGCGTCGTCTGTGGACCTATTGGGACGATAAGCAAATTGGAGTGGGTCTAGGGTGTCAGGTAGGGTCCTTGACTAGTCTCTCAAAGCATTTCATGATGACGGAAGTGAGTGCTACGGGGCGGTAGTCGTTTAGCTCAGTTACCTTAGCTTTCTTGGGAACGGGAACAATGGTGGCCTTCTTGAAGCATGTGGGAACAGCAGACTGGTATAAGGATTGATTGAATATCTCCGTAAACACACCAGCCAGCTGGTCTGCGCATGCTCTGAGGACGTGGCTGGGGATGCCGTCTGGGTCTGCAGCCTTGCGAGGGTTAACACGTTTAAATGTTTTACTCACCTCGGCTGCAGTGAAGGAGAGTCCGCAGGTTTTGGTAGCGAGTCGTGTCAGTGGCACTGTATTGTCCTCAAAGCGAGCAAAGAAGTTGTTTAGTCTGTCTGGGAGCAAGACATCCTGGTCCGAGACGGGGATGGTTTTCTTTTTGTAATCTGTGATTGACTGTAGACCCTGCCACATACCTCTTGTGTCTGAGCCGTTGAATTGTGACTCTACTTTCTCTCTATACTGACGCTTAGCTTGTTTGATTGCCTTGCGGAGGGAATAGCTACACTGTTTGTATTCGATCATGTTTCCGGTCACCTTGCCCTGATTGAAAACAGTGGTTTGCGCTTTCAGTTTCTTGCGAATGCTGCCATCAATCCACGGATTCTGGTTTGGGAATGTTTTAATAGTTGCTGTGGGTACGACATCGCCGATGCACTTGCTAATAAACTCGCTCACCGAATCAGCGTATTCGTCAGTGTTGTTGTTTAACGCAATGCGGAGCATATCCCAATCCACGTGATCGAAGCAATCTTGAAGGGTGGAATCAGATTGGTCGGACCAGCGTTGAACAGACCTGAGCGCGGGAGCTTCCTGTTTTAGTCTCTGTCTATAGGCTGGGAGCAACAAGATGGAGTCGTGGTCAGCATTTCCGAAAGGAGGGCGGGGGAGGGAGGGGGGGGCTTATATGCCTCGTGAAAGTTAGAATAACAATTATCCAGGGTTTTACCAGCCCTGGTAGCACTATCAATATGCTGATAGAATTTGGGGAGTCTTGTTTTCAGATTAGCCTTGTTAAAATCCTCAGCTACAATGAATGCAGCCTCCGGATATGTGGTTTCCAGTTTGCATAGAGTCAAATACAGTTCGTTCAGTGCCGTCGATGTGTTTGCTTGGGGGGAATATATGCGGCTGTGATTATAATCGAAGAGAATTCTCTTGGTAGATAATGCAGTCGACATTTGATTGTGAGGAATTCTAAGTCAGGTGAACAGAAGAACTTGAGTTCCTGTATGTTGTTGTGATCACACCACGTCTCGTGAATCATAAGGCATACCACCCCCCGCCCCTCTTCTTACCAGAACGATGCTTATTTCTGTCGGCTCGATGCGTGAAGAAACCAGCTGGCTGTACCGACTCCGATAGCGTGTCTCGAGTAAGCCATGTTTCCATGAAACAAAGAACGTTACAGTCCCCAAGTACACATTGACCTCCATCATTCTTAAATGGAAGATGTTTGGAACCACAAAGACTCTTCCTAGAGCTGGCCGCCCGGCCAAACTGAGCAATCGGGGGAAAAGTGCCTTGGTCAGGGAGATGACCAAGAACCTGATGGTCACTCTGACAGAGCTCCAGAGTTCCTCTGTGGAGATGGGGTTCCTTCTGGAAGGTTCTCCCAACTCTGCAGCACTCTACCATAAAGGCCTGATTGGTGGAGAGACCAGACGGAAGCCAGTCCTCAGTAAAAGGCACATGACAGCCCACTTGGAGTTTGCCAAAAAGCATGTAAAGGACTCTGACCCTGAAAAACAAGATTCTCTGGTCTGATGAAACCAAGATTGAACTCTTTGGTCTGAAATCCAAGCGTCACGTCTGGAGGAAACCTGGCACCATCCCTACTGTGAAGCATGGTGGTGGCAGCATCATGTTGTGGGGATGTTTGTCAGAGACAGGGACTTGGAGACTAGTCAGGATTGAGGCAAAGATGAACAGAGCTAAGTACAGATAGATCCTTGATGAAAACCTACTCCAGAACTCTCAGGACCTAAGAATGGGGTGAAGGTTCATCTTCAAACAGGACAACACCCTAAGCACACAGCCAAGACAATGCAGGAGTGTCTTTGGGACAAGTCTCTGAATGTCCTTGAGTGGCCCAGCCAGAGCCCGGACTTGAACCCGATCGAACATCTCTGGAGAGATCTGAAAATAGCTGTGCAGCAACGCTCCCTATCCAACCTGACAGAGCTTGAGGGGACCTGATTCACACTCTCGTTCAGACCGGTACCTGATTCACACTCTCGTTCAGACCGGTACCTGATTTACACTCTCGTTCAGACCGGTACCTGATTCACACTCTCGTTCAGACCGGTACCTGATTCACACTCTCGTTCAGACCGGTACCTGATTCACACTCTCGTTCAGACCCGTACCTGGTTCAGACCGGTACCTGATTCACACTCTCGTTCAGACCGGTACCTGATTCACACTCCCGATCAGACCGGTAGCTGATTCACACTCTCGTTCAGACCGGTACCTGATTCACACTCTCGTTCAGACCAGTACCTGATTCACACTCTCGTTCAGACCAGTACCTGGTTCAGACCAGTACCTGATTCACACTCTCGTTCAGACTAGTACCTGGTTCAGACCGGTACCTGATTCACACTCTCGTTCAGACCGGTACCTGATTCACACACTCGTTCAGACCGGTACCTGATTCAGACCAGTACCTGATTCACACTCGTTCAGACCAGTACCTGATTCAGACCAGTACCTGATTCACACTCGTTCAGACCAGTACCTGATTCACACTCTTGTTCAGACCGGTACCTGATTCACACTCTCGTTCAGACCAGTACCTGATTCACACTCTCGTTCAGACCAGTACCTGATTCACACTCCGTTCAGACCGGTACCTGATTCACACTCGTTCAGACCAGTACCTGATTCACACTCTCGTTCAGACCAGTACCTGATTCACACTCGTTCAGACCAGTACCTGGTTCAGACCGGTACCTGATTCACACTCTCGTTCAGACCAGTACCTGATTCACACTCTCGTTCAGACCAGTACCTGATTCACACTCTCGTTCAGACCAGTACCTGGTTCAGACCAGTACCTGATTCACACTCTCGTTCAGACCAGTACCTGGTTCAGACCGGTACCTGATTCACACTCTCGTTCAGACCGGTACCTGATTCACACACTCGTTCAGACCGGTACCTGATTCAGACCAGTACCTGATTCACACTCTCGTTCCGACCGGTACCTGATTCACACTCTCGTTCAGACCAGTACCTGATTCACACTCTTGTTCAGACCGGTACCTGATTCACACTCTCGTTCAGACCAGTACCTGGTTCACACTCTCGTTCAGACCAGTACCTGATTCACACTCTTGTTCAGACCGGTACCTGATTCACACTCCCGTTCAGACCGGTACCTGATTCACACTCTCGTTCAGACCGGTACCTGATTCACACTGGGGTTCAGTAATTTGGTACCTGGTTCAGACCGGTACCTGATTCACACTCTCGTTCAGACCAGTACCTGATTCACACTCTCGTTCAGACCAGTACCTGATTCAGCTCGTTCAGACCAGTACCTGATTCACACACTCGTGGGATCAGAAGGTACCTGATTCACACTCTCAGTTCAGACCAGTTCCTGGTTCAGACCAGTACCTGATTCACACTCTCGTTCAGACCAGTACCTGATTCACACTCTCGTTCAGACCGGTACCTGATTCACACTCTCGTTCAGATGAGTACCTGATTCACACTCTCGTTCAGACCGGTACCTGATTCACACTGAGATCGTTCAGACCGGTACCTGATTCACACTCTTCGTTCAGACCGGTACCTGATTCACACTCTCGTTCAGACCGGTACCTGATTCACACTCGTTCAGACCAGTACCTGATTCAGACCAGTACCTGATTCACACACTGTTCAGACCGGTACCTGATTCACACTCCGATTTCCGACCGGTACCTGATTCACACTCATGTTAGAGGTACCTGATTCACACTCTCGTTCAGACCAGTACCTGATTCACACTCGTTCAGAGCGGTACCTGATTCACACTCCAGAAAATCAGATGATTACCTGGTTCAGACCAGTACCTGATTCACACACTCGTTCAGACCGGTACCTGATTCACACTCTCGTTCCGACCGGTACCTGATTCACACTCTCGTTCAGACCAGTACCTGATTCACACTCTCGTTCAGACCAGTACCTGATTCACACTCTCGTTCAGACCAGTACCTGGTTCAGACCGGTACCTGATTCACACTCTCAGACCAGACATGGTACCTGATTCACACTCTCGTTCAGACCAGTACCTGGTTCAGACCAAAGTACCTGATTCACACACTCGTTCAGACCGGTACCTGATTCAGACCAGTACCTGATTGGAACAGTCCGTTCCGACCGGTACCTGATTCACACTCACTCGTTCAGACCAGTACCTGATTCACATCGTTCAGACCAGTACCTGGTTCATCCTGTTCAGACCAGTACCTGATTCACACTCGTTCAGACCAGTAAACTGGTTCAGAGTGTACCTGATTCAGGTCGTTCAGACCAGTACCTGATTCACACTCTCGTTCAGACCAGTACCTGATTCACACTCTCGTTCAGACCAGTACCTGGTTCACAATCTCGATCAGACCGGTACCTGATTCACACTCTCGTTCAGACCAGTACCTGATTCACACTCTCGTTCAGACCAGTACCTGGTTCACAATCTCGATCAGACCGGTACCTGATTCACACTCTCGTTCAGACCAGTACCTGATTCAGACCAGTACCTGATTCACACTCCCGTTCAGACCAGTACCTGGTTCACAATCTCGATCAGACCGGTAACTGATTCACACTCTCGTTCAGACCAGTACCTGATTCAGACCAGTACCTGATTCACACTCCCGTTCAGACCAGTACCTGGTTCACAATCTCGATCAGACCGGTAACTGATTCACAATCTCGTTCAGACCAGTACCTGATTCACACTCTCGTTCAGACCAGTACCTGGTTCAGACCGGTACCTGATTCACACTCTCGTTCAGACCGGTACCTGATTCACACTCTCGTTCAGACCAGTACCTGGTTCAGACCGGTACCTGATTCACACTCTCGTTCAGACCAGTACCTGATTCACACTCTCGTTCAGACCGGTACCTGATTCACACTCTCGTTCAGACCGGTACCTGATTCACACTCTCGTTCAGACCGGTACCTGATTCACACTCTCGTTCAGACCGGTACCTGGTTCAGACCGGTACCTGATTCACACTCTCGTTCAGACCGGTACCTGATTCACACTCTCGTTCAGACCGGTACCTGATTCACACACTCGTTCAGACCGGTACCTGATTCACACTCTCGTTCAGACCAGTACCTGATTCACACTCTCGTTCAGACCAGTACCTGATTCACACTCTCGTTCAGACCAGTACCTGGGTCAGACCGGTACCTGATTCACACTCTCGTTCAGACCGGTACCTGATTCACACACTCGTTCAGACCGGTACCTGATTCAGACCAGTACCTGATTCACACTCTCGTTCCGACCGGTACCTGATTCACACTCTCGTTCAGACCAGTACCTGATTCACACTCTCGTTCAGACCGGTACCTGATTCACACTCTCGTTCAGACCGGTACCTGGTTCACACTCTCGTTCAGACCAGTACCTGATTCACACTCTCGTTCAGACCAGTACCTGGTTCACACTCTCGTTCAGACCAGTACCTGATTCACACACTCGTTCAGACCAGTACCTGATTCACACTCGTTCAGACCAGTACCTGATTCACACTCGTTCAGACCAGTACCTGGTTCACACTCTCGTTCAGACCAGTACCTGATTCACACTCTCGTTCAGACCAGTACCTGGTTCACACTCTCGTTCAGACCAGTACCTGATTCACACTCTCGTTCAGACCGGTACCTGATTCACACTCTCGTTCAGACCGGTACCTGATTCACACTCCCGTTCAGACCAGTACCTGGTTCAGACCGGTACCTGATTCACACTCCCGTTCAGACCAGTACCTGGTTCACATACTCGTTCCGACTGCATCACACTGTGCTGGGGTTTATTAATTTGGCCTTAATACCAAGTTCAGCTGCAGGTACTTAGTCAAGACCAGTTAGCCTTTAAAAAGGAAATGTAATGGGCCACACATGGAGAGCATTGAGCTCGTTTAGCTGTGGGTCGGGAAGTATTTATTGACAAACATAGCGTGGGATGGCAGGAAGGCTCTCATTTGTTGCTGCAGTTTGTTTACCATGGAATGTCATTAGAACCAGTAGGAGACGTAGCGAGATGAAATTGACCATGAAAACATCATTAGAGCCATTAGGAGAAGTAGCAAGATGAGATTTACCATGAAAACGTCATTAGAACCGGTAGGAGACGTAGCGAGATGAGATGCCCTCAACGAGCTGCGTGATGGTAAACCCAGAACCCTTCTCAACATGAACACGGGCCATTAACGTTCCACTATGACAGCCTGTGTCTAGACCTCTTTACTGCTCCAGACAGACTGATTGGCCAGAGACACACACAGTGGGGAGAACAAGTATTTGATACACTGCCGATTTTGCAGGTTTTCCTACTTACAAAGCATGTAGAGGTCTGTAATTTTTATCATAAGGTACACTTCAACTGTGAGAGACGGAATCTAAAACAAAAATCCAGAAAATCACATTGTATGATTTTTAAGTAACTAATTAGCATTTTATTGCATGACATAAGTATTTGATCACCAACCAACCAGTAAGAATTCCAGCTCTCACAGACTATAATACTTATGTCATGCAATAAAACGCAAATTAATTACTTCAAAATGAATTGTATACTTGTTCTCCCCAATGTATATGGCTCTGTGATTGGTCATTGTTTTCCTCTCATCTTTGCGTGAGACATGGCCTGTCCCCAAGTCCCCAAGTCGAGATCCTGGAATCAAGACCAAAGTGGGCCGTGAAGTCGACACCGAACCCTCAGAGTTTCGGGTCAATGAAAATCTTTGTCACTGAAAATCACAAGAATTGGAAGAAGTCCAGTCTTTTAAGGATGGTTTCGCTTCACTCATTGACTTTGAACCATGTTCTCATAAATTAAGTTCCAACAGCATATCCTGTTGGCCGTTTATCGTCCTTGTTTTGTAAATGTAAAACAGGCTCAAGTGTGTGTGGAGGTCTTCCCGACTGCAGTGCTGAGTTTAATCTGGTGATTTCATGACTAATTGAATGGTCCCCAGTGGGCTTAGTGCGAAGCGCCACACAGAGAGGGGAACCGAGACTTGAGTCATAGGTTCCACTGGCGGAGAATGCACATGGCAACACCACATGCCTTCGCCAAGCCCACAAACCTAGCAAGAGTGAAAACGTGGATAGGCTCATTTATACAGCTGTTATCATACATGTGGGTACATGGAAGGATACACTCATCACATGTGGATAGAGGCTAATTAAAACAGCAAACATGTCTACGTGCTCAAACTACAACCCACTGACCCCACCTAGTGGGCAGATTCTGAATCACATCAATTGTCTCTGCTCAGCACACTGGACTACAGTAGTTCAATCTAAAGAGGCACAGTCTTTGAAATGGTTTGCGTGCACCCACAGATGATCTGGCCGTAGTCTTCTAGCACATACAGCCATCAATCATTTCATGAATGGAATTCATTTACCAGATTCCAGGGTCAGAAGGTCAAATGGCAAGGGTTTCTGAGATTTGTTGTCTGCTCTTTTGAACTGAGAGCAGAGTATCTAACAACCAGTTGTGTTATTGTTTGTTTTTTTTCTAAATAGAGGTGTTTCTGTCCCATGTCTCAGGTTCAGTGGGGTGGGGGTGTATCGAATAGTGTTAGCTTGAGAACCATTTCCTGTTTTAATGTTTTGTGCTTTAATGACCAATGGTGGAGACTAGAGGGATTCTGACTTGTGGGAATCATTTTTACTGAGGGCCTCTCGTTTCGCTGCTCCTCTCAGGTCCGTCTGATGTGTCTGCCTCTGTGAGGTACAACTACCGGCGACCCACCTGTCCCGACGCCTCGGTGATGGTGCACATGCCCACGCCCCCCCCCTCTCGCCACAGGAAGAGCCATAGCCTGGGCAACAAGTGAGTGCCTGTGTTCAGTACTTGGGTTTCAGTGTCATGGAATATAATAAGATAGAGCAGTACGTCTCCAATAGAGTGCAATGATTTGCCACATCACTATCATCTTTTCTCCTCCCTCTGTCTCTCTCTCTCTCTGTTACTCTCTCTCCCTCTGTTACTCTCTCTCCCTCTGTTACTCTCTCTCTCCCTGTTACTCTCTCTCCCTCCCTCTGTTACTCTCCCTCTTACTCTCTCGCTCTCCCTCTGATACTCTCGCTCTCCCTCTGATACTCTCGCTCTCCCTCTGATACACTCGCTCTCCCTCTGTTACTCTCGCTCTCCCTCTGTTACTCTCCCTCTGTTACTCTCCCTCTGTTACTCTCCCTCCCTCTGTTACTCTCTCCCTCCCTCTGTTACTCTCTCCCTCCCTCTGTTACTCTCTCCCTCCCTCTGTTACTCTCCCTCTCTCTCTCTCTGTTACTCTCTCTCCCTCCCTCTGTTACACTCTCCCTCCCTCTGTTACTCTCTCTCTCTCTGTTACACTCTCCCTCCCTCTGTTACTCTCTCCCTCCCTCTGTTACACTCTCCCTCCCTCTGTTACTCTCTCTCCCTCCCTCTGTTACTCTCCCTCTGATACTCTCGCTCTCCCTCTGATACTCTCGCTCTCCCTCTGATACACTCGCTCTCCCTCTGTTACTCTCGCTCTCCCTCTGTTACTCTCCCTCTGTTACTCTCCCTCTGTTACTCTCCCTCCCTCTGTTACTCTCTCCCTCCCTCTGTTACTCCCTCTCTCCCTCTGTTACTCTCCATGTGTTTCTCTCTCTCCCTCTCTTACTCTCCCTTTGTTACTCTCCCTTTGTTACTCTCCCTTTGTTACTCTCCCTTTGTTACTCTCCCTTTGTTACTCTCCCTCTGTTACTCTCCCTCTGTTACTCTCCCTCTGTTACTCTCCCTCTGTTACTCTCCCTCTGTTACCCTCCATGTGTCACTCTCCCTCTGTTACTCTCCCTCCGTCACTCTCCATGTGTCACTCTCCCTCTGTTACTATCCCTCTGTTACTCTCCCTCTGTCACTCTCCCTCTGTCACTCTCCCTCTGTCACTCTCCCTCTGTCACTCTCCCTCTGTCACTCTCCCTCTGTCACTCTCCCTCTGTCACCCTCCATGTGTCACTCTCCCTCTGTTACTCTCCCTCTGTTACTCTCCCTCTGTTACTCTCGCTCTCCCTCTGTTACTCTCCATGTGTCACTCTCCCTCTTTTACTCTCTCGCTCTCCCTCTTACTCTCGCTCTCTCTGTTACTCTCTCGCTCTCCCTCTTACTCTCGCTCTCCCTCTCCCTCTTACTCTCGCTCTCCCTCTTACTCTCGCTCTCCCTCTTACTCTCGCTCTCCCTCTTACTCTCCCTCTCCCTCTCGCTCTCCCTCTTACTCTCGCTCTCCCTCTTACTCTCGCTCTCCCTCTTACTCTCGCTCTCCCTCTTACTCTCGCTCTCCCTCTTACTCTCGCTCTCCCTCTTACTCTCGCTCTCCCTCTTACTCTCGCTCTCCCTCTTACTCTCGCTCTCCCTCTTACTCTCGCTCTCCCTCTGTTACTCTCCATGTGTCACTCTCCCTCTTTTACTCTCTCTCCCTCCCTCTGTTACTCTCTCTCCCTCCCTCTGTTACACTCTCCCTCCCTCTGTTACTCTCTCTCCCTCCCTCTGTTACTCTCCCTCTGATACTCTCGCTCTCCCTCTGATACTCTCGCTCTCCCTCTGATACTCTCGCTCTCCCTCTGATACTCTCGCTCTCCCTCTGATACACTCGCTCTCCCTCTGTTACTCTCGCTCTCCCTCTGTTACTCTCCCTCTGTTACTCTCCCTCTGTTACTCTCCCTCTGTTACTCCCTCTCTCCCTCTGTTACTCTCCATGTGTTTCTCTCTCTCCCTCTCTTACTCTCCCTCTGTCACTCTCCCTCTGTTACTCTCCCTCTGTTACTCTCCCTCTGTTACTCTCCCTCTGTTACTCTCGCTCTCCCTCTGTTACTCTCCATGTGTCACTCTCCCTCTTTTACTCTCTCTCCCTCCCTCTGTTACTCTCTCTCCCTCCCTCTGTTACTCTCCCTCCCTCTGTTACTCTCTCTCCCTCCCTCTGTTACTCTCCCTCTGTTACTCTCGCTCTCCCTCTGTTACTCTCCATGTGTCACTCTCCCTCTGTTACTCTCTCTCCCTCCCTCTGTTACACTCTCCCTCCCTCTGTTACTCTCTCTCCCTCCCTCTGTTACTCTCCCCCTGATACTCTCGCTCTCCCTCTGATACTCTCGCTCTCCCTCTGATACACTCGCTCTCGCTCTCCCTCTGTTACTCTCCCTCTGTTACTCTCCCTCTGTTACTCTCCCTCTGTTACTCTCCCTCTGTTACTCTCCCTCCCTCTGTTACTCTCTCCCTCCCTCTGTTACTCCCTCTCTCCCTCTGTTACTCTCCATGTGTTTCTCTCTCTCCCTCTCTTACTCTCCCTTTGTTACTCTCTCTCTCCCTTTGTTACTCTCCCTTTGTTACTCTCCCTTTGTTACTCTCCCTTTGTTACTCTCCCTCTGTTACTCTCCCTCTGTTACTCTCCCTCTGTTACCCTCCATGTGTCACTCTCCCTCTGTTACTCTCCCTCCGTCACTCTCCATGTGTCACTCTCCCTCTGTTACTATCCCTCTGTCACTCTCCCTCTGTTACTCTCCCTCTGTCACTCTCCCTCTGTCACTCTCCCTTTGTCACTCTCCTCTCCCTCTGTATGATGGCTCCATGGTGTCACTCTCCCTCTGTTCCCCCTCTGTTAGCCTCCCCTCTGTTACTGACGCTCTCCCTCTGTTACCCAGCTCCATGTGTCACTCTCCCTCTTTTACTCTCTCGCTCTCCCTCTTACTCTCGCTCTCTCTGTTACTCTCTCGCTCTCCCTCTTACTCTCGCTCTCCCTCTCCCTCTTACTCGCTCTCCCTCTCCCTCTTACTCGCTCTCCCTGGGACTCCCCATATGTTACTCTCGCTCTCCCTCTTACTCTCGCTATCTCCCTCTTACTCTCGCTCTCCCTCTTACTCAAAGCCTCCCTCTTACTCTCGCTCTCCCTCTTACTCTCGTCTGCCTCTTACTCTCATGCTCTCCCTCTTCTCTCAGAGTCTGCTCACTCTTACTCTATATTTCTTAAATTTTCCCTCTTACTCTCGCTCTCCCTTTTACTCTCGCTCTCTTCTTGACTCTGAATTCCCTCTTACTCTCTGCTCCTCTTACTCTCGCTTTCCCTCTGTTACTGATTGCTCTCCCTCTGTTACTCTCCATGTGTCTCTCTCCTCTGTTAATGGGTCTCTCTCTCCCTCTGATATCTCTCCCTCTGTTACTCTCTCTCCCTCTGTTACGCTCTCTCTCCCTCTGTTACTCGTGAAAGCTCTCCCTATGTTACTCTCGCTCAAGAGCCGTCTGAGTCCTCTCGCTCTCCCTCTGATACTCCGCCGTGATTCTCCCTCTGCCCAGCTCTCTGCTCTCCCTCTGATACTGTTCGCTCTCCCTCTGTTACTCTCACTCTCCCTCTGTTACTCTCGCTCTGTTACTCTCTCTCCTCTGTTACTCTCTCTCCCTCTGTTACTCTCGCTCTCCCTCTGACTCTCTCTCCCTCTCTGACTCTGATACTGACGCCTACCTCTGATACTCTCCCTCCCTCTGTTACTCTCGCTCTCCCTCTGATACTCTCGCTCTCCCTCTGATGCTCTCGCTCTCCCTCTGTTACTCTCCATGTCTCTCTCCCTCTGTTACTCTCCCTCTGTTACTCTCCCTCTGTTACTCTCCATGTGTCTCTCTCCCTCTGTTACTCTCCCTCTGTTTACTCTCCCTCTGTCACTCTCCCTCTGTTACTTACTCTCCCTCTCTCTCTCCCCCTGACTCTCTCCATCTCCCCCTAGTATGATGGCGTATGGCATGGTGGAGAGTAAGAGCGCCACGTTCCCCATTGAGAAGCCACGCCACCTGTTGGATGACAGCTTCCTGGAGTCCCAGAGCCCAGCTCGACATGACCCACACAGCATGGCCATATCTAACGGGATGTCTTTAGGTACCCCCCCCCCCACACACACACACACCTCATACAACCTCAATACCGCATGTTGAAAGATATCCACAAAGCCTCACTTTTTAATCGCGCTTTTCTTGAAGTCTTGTCTGCAACATGTATTTTATAGTCTCCATAGCAGAGTCTGCAGTCACTGAGTTAAATCTATATTTCCCCGTTAAATTGTATTTCATGTTTTCGTCCTTACTTCAGCCTTTTCTTCTCGGCCTGTCTTTTGGATTAAATTACCCTCTGGGAGGGGGGGTAAATCTGATGCAAACTATGTATTGATGCAAACACTTTAATGTTTAATGATGGTTCACTCCAAAGTCTAAGTTTGTCCAACATTTGTCCAGAACTCCAATGAGTCTAATGGGTCTAATGGGTCTAATGGGTCTAATGAGTCTAATGGGTCTAATGGGTCTAATGGGTCTAATGAGTCTAATGGGTCTAATGGGTCTAATGGGTCTAATGGGTCTAATGGGTCTAATGGGTCTAATGGGTCTAATGGGTCTAATGAGTCTAATGGGTCTAATGGGTCTAATGGGTCTAATGGGTCTAATGGGTCTAATGGGTCTAACCAAAACCAGTGGAAACAATAGACCCATGTCTGGTTTATAGAAATGTGTGTGTTTATACCACACAGGATCAAACACCACAGCAGAGTCACACGTGAAAGAATGAGTACTAGTATCATCATCTCAGCGCAAGAGCCGTCACTGCAGTCCCTGGTTCGAATCCAGGCTACATCACATCCGGCCGTGATTGGCAGTCCCATTGCCCAGCGTCGTCTGCGTTTGGCCGGGGGAGGCCGTCACTGTAAATAAGAATTTGTTCTTAATTGACTTGCCTAGATAAATAAAGATTACATCAAGTTCATTCTATGAACAATAACGTGGTCCACATACTAAAATGTCCTTTGAAGATGTTGCCAGGGTTGTAGACATCTCCGTGTTAGCAAAGGTCACGCGTACCTGGTGCTGGTCATGTGCTGGCCATACCTGGTGCTGGCCATGTCGACCCTACCGTGGTGCTGGCCATGTGGACCCTACCTGGTGCTGGCCATGTCGACCCTACCTGGTGCTGGCCATGTGGTGCTGGCCATGTCGACCCTACCGTGGTGCTGGACATGTGTCCCTACTGCGGTGCTGGCCATGTGTCCCTACTGCGGTACTGGCCATGTGGTGCTGGCCATGTCGACCCTACCGCGGTGCTGGCCATATCGACCCTACCGCGGTGCTGGCCATATCGACCCTACCGCGGTGCTGGCCATGTCGCCCCTACCGCGGTGCTGGCCATGTTGTCCCTACCGCGGTGCTGGCCATGTCGCCCCTACCGCGGTGCTGGCCATGTTGTCCCTACTGCGGTGCTGGCCATGTCAACCCTACCGCTGTGCTGGCCATGTCAACCCTACCGCGGTGCTGGCCATGTCAACCCTACCGCGGTGCTGGCCTTGTCGTCCCAACTGCGGTGCTGACCATGTTGTCCCTACTGCGGTGCCGGCCATGTCGTCCCTACCGTGGTGCTGGCCATGTCGTCCCTACCGTGGTGCTGGCCATGTCGTGCTGACCATGTCATCCCTACTGCGGTGCTGACCATGTCATCCCTACTGCGGTGCCGGCCATGTGGTGCTGGCCATGTCGACCCTACCGCGCTACTGACCATGTGGTGCTGGCCATGTCGACCCTACCGCGGTGCTGACCATGTGGTGCTGGCCATGTCGACCCTACTGCGGTGCTGACCATGTGGTGCTGGCCATGTCGACCCGACCGCGGTGCTGACCATGTCTACCCTACCGCGGTGCTGGCCATGTGGTGCTGGCCATGTCGACCCTACTGCGGTGCTGGCCTTGTCGACCCTACTGCGGTGCTGGCCATGTCGTCCTTACTGCGGTGCTGGCCATGTCGACCCTACTGCGGTGCTGGCCATGTGGTGCTGGCCATGTCGGTGCTGGCCATGTCGCCCCTGCGATGCTGGCCATGTGGTGCTGGCCATGTCGACCCTACTGCGGTGCTGGCCATGTGGTGCTGGCCATGTCGACCCTACCTGCGGTGCTGGCCATGTGGTGCTGGCCATGTCGACCCAACTGCGGTGCTGGCCATGTGGTGCTGGCCATGTCGACCCAACCGCGGTGCTGGCCATGTGGTCCTGGCCATGGTGCTGGCCATGTCGACCCTACCGCGGTGCTGGCCATGTGACCCTACCTGGTGCTGGCCATGTTGCCCCTACCTGGTGCTGGCCATGTCGTCCCACCTGCGGTGCTGGCCATGTCGTCCCTACCTGGTGCTGGCCATGTCGTCCCTACCTGGCTGCTGGCCATGTCGTCCCTACCCTGCTGCTGGCCATGTCGTCCCTACCTGGTGCTGGCCATGTCGTCCCTACCTGGTGCTGGCCATGTCGTCCCTACCTGCGGTGCTGGCCATGTCGTCCCTACCTGCGGTGCTGGCCATGTCGTCCCTACTGCGGTGCTGGCCATGTCGTCGTGCTGGCCATGTCGACCCTACCGCGGTGCTGGCCATGTCGACCCTACCGCGGTGCTGGCCATGTCGACCCTACCGCGGTGCTGGCCATGTCGACCCTACCGCGGTGCTGGCCATGTCGACCCTACCGCGGTGCTGGCCATGTCGACCCTACCGCGGTGCTGGCCATGTCGACCCTACCGCGGTGCTGGCCATGTCGTCCCTACCGCGGTGCTGGCCATGTCGTCCCTACCGCGGTGCTGGCCATGTCGACCCTACCGCGGTGCTGGCCATGTCGACCCTACAGCGGTGCTGGCCATGTCGACCCTACTGCGGTGCTGGCCATGTCGTCCTTACCTGCGGTGCTGGCCATGTCGTCCCTACTGCGGTGCTGGCCATGTCGTGCCCTACTGCTGGTGCTGGCCATGTCGTCCCTACTGCGGTGCTGGCCATGTCGTCCCTACTGCGGTGCTGGCCATGTCTTCCTTACTGCGGTGCTGGCCATGTCGTCCCTACTGCGGTGCTGGCCATGTCGACCCTACTGCGCTACTGACCATGTCGACCCTACCGCGGTGCTGGCCATGTCGACCCTACTGCGCTACTGACCATGTCTACCCTACCGCGGTGCTGGCCGTGTGGTGCTGGCCATGTCGCCCCTACCGCGCTACTGACCATGTCTACCCTACCGCGGTGCTGGCCATATCGACCCTACCGCGTTGCTGGCCATGTCGACCCTACCACGGTGCTGACCATGTCGACCCTACCGCGCTACTGGCCATGTCGACCCTACCGCGGTGCTGACCATGTCGACCCTACCGCAGTGCTGGACATGTGGTGCTGGCCATGTCGACCCTACTGCGGTGCTGACCATGTCGACCCTACCTGGTGCTGGACATGTGGTGCTGGCCATGTCAACCCTACCTGGTGCTGGCCATGTCTGGTGCCCTACTGCGGTGCTGGCCATGTGTCCCTACTGCTGGTGCTGGCCATGTCGTCCCTACCTGGTGCTGGCCATATCGACCCTACTGCGGTGCTGGCCATATCGACCCTACCGCCGTGCTGGCCATATCGACCCTACTGCGGTGCTGACCATGTCGACCCTACCGCAGTGCTGGACATGTGGTGCTGGCCATGTCGACCCTACTGCGGTGCTGACCATGTCGACCCTACCGTGGTGCTGGACATGTGGTGCTGGCCATGTCGACCCTACCGCAGTGCTGTTCATGTCGTCCCTACTGCGGTGCTGGCCATGTGTCCCTACTGCAGTGCTGGCCATGTCGTCCCTACCGCGGTGCTGGCCATATCGACCCTACCGCGGTGCTGGCCATGTGTCCCTACTGCGGTGCTGGCCATGTGTCCCTACTGCGGTGCTGGCCATGTGTCCCTACTGCAGTGCTGGCCATGTCGTCCCTACCGCGGTGCTGGCCATGTCGACCCTACTGCGGTGCTGGCCATATCGACCCTACCGCGGTGCTGGCCATATCGACCCTACTGCGGTGCTGGCCGGTGGGGCTGGCCATGTCATCCCTACTGTGGTGCTGGCCATGTTGTCCTACTGTGGTGCTGGCCATGTCGCCCCTACCGCGGTGCTGGCCATGTCGACCCTACTGCGGTGCTGGCCATATCGACCCTACCGCGGTGCTGGCCATATCGACCCTACTGCGGTGCTGGCCAGGTGGGGCTGGCCATGTCATCCCTACCGTGGTGCTGGCCATGTCGTCCTACTGCGGTGCTGGCCATGTTGACCCTACCGTGGTGCTGGCCATGTCGTCCCTACTGCGGTGCTGGCCATGTCGACCCTACTGCGGTGCTGGCCATGTCGACCCTACTGCGGTGCTGGCCATGTGTCCCTACTGCAGTGCCGGCCATGTCGTCCCTACCGTGGTGCCGGCCATGTCGTCCCTACCGCGGTGCTGGCCATGTCGACCCTACTGCGGTGCTGGCCATGTCGACCCTACTGCGGTGCTGGCCATATCGACCCTACCGCGGTGCTGGCCATATCGACCCTACTGCGGTGCTGGCCAGGTGGGGCTGGCCATGTCATCCCTACTGTGGTGCTGGCCATGTTGTCCTACTGTGGTGCTGGCCATGTCGTCCCTACCGCGGTGCTGGCCATGTCGACCCTACCGCGGTGCTGGCCATGTCGTCCAACTGCGGTGCTGGCCATGTCATCCCTACCGTGGTGCTGGCCATGTTGTCCTACTGCGGTGCTGGCCATGTCGTCCCTACCGTGGTGCTGGCCATGTTGACCCTACTGCGGTGCTGGCCATATCGACCCTACTGCGGTGCTGGCCATGTCGTGCTGACCATGTCATCCCTACTGCGGTGCTGGCCATGTCGTCCCTACTGCGGTGCTGGCCATGTTGTCACTACTGCGGTGCTGGCCATGTGGTGCTGGCCATGTCCTACTGCGGTGCTGGCCATGTCGACCCTACCGTGGTGCTGGTCATGTCGACCCTACTGTGGTGCTGGCCATGTCGTCCCTACCGTGGTGCTGGCCATGTCGTCCCTACCGTGGTGCTGGCCATGTCGACCCTACCGTGGTGCTGGCCATGTCGACCTACTGCGGTGCTGGCCATGTCGTCCTACTGCGGTGCTGGCCATGTCATCCCTACCGTGGTGCTGGCCATGTCGTCCTACTACGGTGCTGGCCATGTTGTCACTACTGCGGTGCTGGCCATGTGGTGCTGGCCATGTCGACCCTACCACGGTGCTGACCATGTTGACCCTACCGCAATGCTGACCATGTCTACCCTACCGCGGTGCTGACCATGTGGTGCTGGCCATGTCGACCCTACCACGGTGCTGACCATGTGGTGCTGGCCATGTCGACCCTACCGCGGTGCTGACCATGTCTACCCTACCGCGGTGCTGACCATGTGGTGCTGACCATGTCTACCCTACTGCGGTGCTGGCCATGTCGTCCCTACTGCGGTGCTGGCCATGTCGTCCCTACTGCGGTGCTGGCCATGTGGTGCTGGCCATGTCGGCCCTACTGCGGTGCTGGCCATGTCGTCCCTACTGCGGTGCTGGCCATGTGGTGCTGGCCATGTCGTCCCTACTGCGGTGCTGGCCATGTCGTCCCTACTGCTCTCTCACTATACCGGCTTCCTCTTGCACCTGCTTCAGAAGCTCCCCAATTTTTACTGTTTGCTCGGGTTCGTCATCAACCGAGTGTCGTTCACGGCAGTGTGGACTCATCTCGTCTGACAAACATTGATTTTGGAGTGAACCTTCACTTTACACGCTGTGTAGTGCTCAGAACTAGAGTATTGGGTAGTCTGAGTTTGCCAGTTAGCAGTGTCTGTCTGTGACAGCAGTGTTTCCGTGTCTCCTCTGTAGGCAGCAGTGAAAGCTCATTCGACGAGGAACTCTCGCCAGGGATGGAAAGGTTGGTACCATCTGACGTTTTGTTTTTTAACATGGCAACCCAACCCAGCACTTAACCTTATACCGTTCCTTTTTTGTTATCACTTTGAAATGGGTCACTATTTGCACACTATTAGTGAATGACGTAGTCATAGATAAGCAGACATGCGTACAATGCGTCGATGGGCTGTTTTGCGTAAAACTTTCCGATTTTCGAACTGTACCTCGTTGAATGATTTACTGATAGTGTATACGTAGTTGCTCATGTTTATCATCTCTCAAACGGATTTACAAGCCTGATATTAACGTTTCACCCTGTTTGCAAATGAGTTGTCTGAGCGACCTCACTGAATAAAACTCACTAAAGAACGATATCATTCGTTCTAAATGTCCCGGCGTTGAGTGTCGAACAACGTTCTCATGTGATCTCGGTTTCCACGTCCGACAAGAAGTGTAATTATTCTCAACCTGATCTTTCTCGTCTTTTAATTCCAATCACTGATTGGGTCAAATACACTAAACTTTATTTAACTTGAATTTTGTGCTTTGGGGACTATTTAATTGGTTTCATTGTACTGTGAAAACTAAATCAGGTATTTTACATTTTTTTCCCAGGTCTGGTTTAAACATCAGAACTATTAGGTACACTTGTGAGAAAGTGTGTGTGTGTGGAATGGAGGGGGGGGGTGTATTGTAAACCAAATAGCAGTGACCCTCCTGGCAACTCAGACTGACTATTGACAATGTGCACAGGGGACGCATGTATGCCACACTGGGCCCCAACTGGAAGGTCCCTCTACGTAATTCACCTCGGAGCCGCAGCTATGTTTACAGGTACAGTGGTGGTGGTGGTGGTGGGGTCGGGTTATGTCACATGTTCTAGGGTCATAGGTCATTCATCACTGGGAAAAGAAGGGTGGGGGGTTCACGCGGTCACCTCTTGTCACTGCATGCAGCGTCCGTCTCACTCAGTCTCTTCACACTGTTGGTGGAAGTTGCCCCTAACCCCTGGTCTACGGTCAGGTTTGGTGGGTTTAATAGTTAAAGGGGAAGTTCACTATTTTACAATTTGATGTTAGATGATTTCTTCACCCTGCTAGTAGTTTATGGGCCAGGAGAAACTGGAATCCATGGTCCGGTTTAACTTTAAATAGCACAACAAACTGGCCACTGCTAGCTTAAAAATGTATGGGCATGACCGGGATATTCTTTTTACGTACTTTTTTAACGTTTTTAAGATGGCGCAGGCTGAAGTTTGTAGTGGCTGTTTAAAGAAAAACAAACGGATTACATTTTCTCTTTGCGCGTAGACACGTTTTTAGGAACTATCTCAGCGTTATATTGTATAATCCTGAACTTCTCCTTTTAAGGTTGGGGTTTCAGGGGTTGTGGTTTGGAAAGATGTAGTGAGCTTGGAGTAGGGGAAACTTCTAGCCAGGGGCATCCTCCTTCTGTATATCACAATCACAGCCTTTTGAGTCCCTCGTCTCCACACTCCAGGGGAAAGGGACAAAGGACCTGGACAAATGCTACATAGTTCCTTGACTCTTGTCTTTTGGGATGGTGTTTCTGATTTCCTTTACTTTGGGGACCGTTGACCCTAAGCTGTCTGTTTTGTCTTCGGGGGAGGGTGTTTCACTGAGGATTTAAATGAGAACCATTGTGGCGAGAGGAGTGTAAAGGATGCTTCTTCAGGGTTCTCATGGAAAATGTTCTACTGTAATTTCTACATTATACCATGCACTCATTGACGGAGACTGGTCCAAATCCATACTTTTTTTTTTTTTTTTTTTTACACATGTGCATACGAGCGACTCTTCCACTGATATCAATGCACACGGTTTACACAAAACCATGAAGGTATTATCGCGTATTATCTCAGGTTAGTTTTTGTCCCACTGTTCCAATGTCAACTCTCTGCTACAGAGGGATCAGAACGGGGTCAAGATCAGGCTAACGTTTATCGTCATTGGCTTGTCCCCTTTTGGTTGGCATGGCGATCCCATGCCGTCACCCTCTTCCATAATCCCTAGAAAGTCCGAATAGCTAAATCGCCTATTAAAAACAGTGGGCAAAATTGGTTGGAATTACATAATTCCTGTTGTATACTAATTATATAAGGAAGGTCTCATTTTTGAACATCTTGAACAACACATCTTTAAAGTCGTTATTCGGTTATCTGACCGGATATCTAAAATATGAAGTCTTTCCCTGATGTCTCAATAAAGTAATTAAGACATGTTTTTTCGGGTCTTAATCTGGTTCCGTGACCACTCTACAACCAGAGAACATAACAATGACGTAATTATGACGTTCCCGGCCTAATTTTGCCCGCTGGGTTACCTACTGTTCTCCCCTCTCCTGGTCTGGTTTATTAAGACTGAGAGTTTTAGAATAGCCTTCCTTTGGTCCATGCCCCTTGTTCTACTCTCAACTTTAGTTGAACTTAGTAAAAAAAAAAAAAAAATACATATAAAAAAAAAAAACATTTTAAAAGCATGCAAGCCCCAATTCACATCTGTCACATCCTGTTATTACACGTTATATACACCATATCTGATCATTTTGAGGAGCTCTGCCAAAGAGACAAGGGTTGTCAGAGACCTGTATACCCTTTTCACACTATCATGTTCTGGTTATATTGTTCATTCCAGAACAGTTCCAGCGACTTTGATGGATGCAGAACCCAGTACGGCTTGGTTCAGTAGTGTGGAAAGGGTACTAGAGAAGCCACGGTCTACAACTGTTCATACAACTTTGGTTTTGACCCTTTCCCCCCCCCCCCCCATCCTCATCCCTCTCCCAGCCCCTCGGGTGCCAACCCGTGCCACGGGTGCAGCGAGGTGGGCAGTGTTACTATCGAGGGGCCCCTTCGGAGGAAGACCCTGCTGAAAGAGGGCCGAAAACCCAAGGTAAGGAGGGATGTTTCCACTGTCTGACTCCTGGTCCATGGTAAGGAGGGATGTTTCCACTGTCTGACTCCTGGTCCAAGGTAAGGAGGGATGTTCCCACTGTCTGACTCCTGGTCCATGGTAAGGAGGGATGTTTCCACTGTCTGACTCCTGGTCCATGGTAAGGAGGGATGTTTCCACTGTCTGACTCCTGGTCCAAGGTAAGGAGGGATGTTTCCACTGTCTGACTCCTGGTCCATGGTAAGGAGGGATGTTTCCACTGTCTGACTCCTGGTCCAAGGTAAGGAAGGATGTTTCCACTGTCTGACTCCTGGTCCAAGGTAAGGAGGGATGTTTCAACTGTCTGACTCCTGGTCCAAGGTAAGGAGGGATGTTCCCACTGTCTGACTCCTGGTCCAAGGTAAGGAGGGATGTTTCCACTGTCTGACTCCTGGTCCAAGGTAAGGAGGGATGTTTCCACTGTCTGACTCCTGGTCCATGGTAAGGAGGGATGTTTCCACTGTCTGACTCCTGGTCCATGGTAAGGAGGGATGTTTCCACTGTCTGACTCCTGGTCCATGGTAAGGAGGGATGTTTCCACTGTCTGACTCCTGGTCCAAGGTAAGGAGGGATGTTTCCACTGTCTGACTCCTGGTCCAAGGTAAGGAGGGATGTTTCCACTGTCTGACTCCTGGTCCAAGGTGGTCCACTCCTGGTAAGGAGGGATGTTTCCACTGTCTGACTCCTGGTCCATGGTAAGGAGGGATGTTTCCACTGTCTGACTCCTGGTCCATGGTAAGGAGGGATGTTTCCACTGTCTGACTCCTGGTCTGAGGTAAGGAGGGATGTTTCCACTGTCTGACTCCTGGTCCATGGTAAGGAGGGATGTTTCCACTGTCTGACTCCTGGTCTGAGGTAAGGAGGGATGTTTCCACTGTCTGACTCCTGGTCCATGGTAAGGAGGGATGTTTCCACGGTCTGACTCCTGGTCCATGGTAAGGAGGGATGTTTCCACTGTCTGACTCCTGGTCCATGGTAAGGAAGGATGTTTCCACTGTCTGACTCCTGGTCCAAGGTAAGGAGGGATGTTTCCACTGTCTGACTCCTGGTCCATGGTAAGGAGGGATGTTTCACTGTCTGACTCCTGGGCCAAGTTGTTGCTTCTCCAATATTTTCTTACCCACTCGTTTCTCCTTTTCTCTATTAATTGAATGTTTTCTTACTGTTATACCATACTGTAGTGATCAAGGAACAAGTTGTTCATTGTAAGTTATTCTTATAGTCAACACTGTGTGTGTGTGTGTGTGTGTGTGTGTGTGTGTGTGTGTGTGTGTGTGTGTGTGTGTGTGTGTGTGTGTGTGTGTGTGTGTGTGTGTGTGTGTGATTGTGTGTGTGTGTGTGATTGTGTGTGTGTGTGTGTGATTGTGTGTGTCCGTGTGTGTGTGTGTGTGTGTGTGTGCGTGACTGTTTGTGCCCGTGTGTCCGTGCGTGTGTGTGTGTGTCCGTGCGTGTGTGTGTGTCCGTGTGTGTGTCCGTGCGTGCGTGTGTGTCCGTGCGTGCGTGTGTGCGTGCGTGTGTGTGTGTTCTCCAGTTGTCATCGTGGACACGTTTTTGGATCACTCTGTCTAGTTCGACGCTGACGTTCTACGGGGCCAAAGCCTTGAGGGCCTCCGAGAGGAAGCATGTGAGTGAGACCATTGGCGTATTCACTCGGGAGCAAATGGACGGAACAGGGAGGGACTAAGTTGAATTAGCCCAATAAGACACTTCAGTTTTTGATGCCCAACGTTTTCAGTTGCAAAATGTTTTGCTACTGGTGTGCACTAATGAAGAACCTGTCTACTGCTGGTGTTTTTCTCTCAACACAAACTAAATAGTGGTCCTAAAGGTCACAATGTTCAGTTTACTAGAATGAAATGTAGGGAAAACAATGTTCAGTTTACTAGAATGAAATGTAGGGAAAACAATTGATGAGTAGCAAATAAATACATTTGAGTAAAAGTGGGAAAAGACACTTTTGGATCAACAACCAAACAAACGCTGTCCTCTAGAGGCAGAAGGCTGTGTTGTGATGAAGTGAGTAATGAAAACATCTTCCCTGCAGTACAAATCTTCAGCCTGTAAGAAGGTGTGTGTAACGGGCTGGATGGTTGTCCTGCCTGACGACCCGGCTCGACCAAACATCTTCCACCTCAACGACCCGGATAAAGGTTAGACTTGGAGACCATTTTTGGGGGGGGAATATTGTCCAGGAGAAATTATATTAGTTTAAAATATTTTTTTCCCCCAAAAAATTTTTGACAGACAATATACAGTAGCTCAGTATTTTGTATGATTTATTTTATACATGTCTTTAACAAGGGATCCAATAATTCTGGATGTGACTGTATATGAATATATTTGTTGATCCCAGGACATATTGCTGGATGTCTGAGGCATATAAGGGTTTTTGGTTTTCTAGCGCACATTTATTCAAAAGGCACTCGCACGTCTGTCTGTGTAATCTAATTTGCAGGTGCATGGCAACAATTGAGCAAGATGAAAGGAAAAGGAAACCGCGCACACTGCTCTTGATAGTATCACTGATCTTTAATAAGCTGTGCGTATCGGCCACACGGCCTTCGTCAGAGCTTTTGGGATTTTTTTGAAAGTTGCCCCATTATGTGGACCTGGTCCCCCCCCCCCCACATCCGTTCTACACATCGAAGGGGGTTGGAGGCAAAGGAAAAACAAAATAAGTGCTTCCAAATATAACAATATGCATTTTATAAATATTACAAAAGTGTATGAATGAGGCGTATTAAAACACGTCTGTAAAATGTCAATGAGGACATAGCAAGTTTTCAGTAGTCACTGGGTACATCATATGGAAAATGTCAGAATAATCTTGAAGAGACACATATTTCATGTTTACATTCATAACATAACATACATAGGCATTTCATCATTAGGTCCTTTAGGAAATAATGTCTGGAGGGTGAAAATCCCAAAACATTCCCTTTAACTCAAGAGTATTATTGATATCACCTCCCCCTGTCTGATATCTTAACTTTCTCTACGCCACAACATCTAAAAGGTGGAAATGTCCTGCTTCAGGTCATTGAAATGTACTGCGACTGGATCATCCCTTCCGTTTCTCCTGATTGAACTTTTATGTTCACTAATTCTCTGTTTGAGAAGCGGGTGGTTTTACCGACATAACAGAGCCCACATGGACATTTTAATCATGTTTAAACACTTTATCATGTTGTTGCACTGTGCGTATCCTCTGCATCCCTCGCTACCATTTTCGCGAAAAGTGGGAGGTTGTGGTCAAGATACACTGGCATAGTTTATCATCAGATCCAGCTTTGCCGGCTGAATTAAGTATCCATCACGTATTGTGTATAGGAGAGGTCGCAATTTTTACGCGATAAATTGGTTCACGCCAACTGCCAGCCACAAAATAAAATTAGCCAAGCTCTTTTACGCCCTCTACCAAATGGTAGCTATAAATGCAGAGGAATGCGCACAGTGCAACAACATGATAAAGTGTGAATATTTCTGCCACCCACACACAGGAAAACAGTTCCAATTAAGTTACATTATTACATGTTTCACCACCCATGTTATCTACATTATTACGTGTTTCACCACCCATGTTATCTACATTATTACGTGTTTCACCACCCATGTTATCTACATTATTACGTGTTTTGCCACCCATGTTATCTACATTATTATGTGTTCCACCACCCATGTTATCTACATTATTACGTGTTTTGCCACCCATGTTATCTACATTATTACGTGTTCCACCACCCATGTTATCTACATTATTACGTGTTCCACCACCCATGTTTTCTACATTATTACGTGTTTCACCACCCATGTTATCTACATTATTACGTGTTTCACCACCCATGTTATCTACATTATTACGTGTTTCACCACCCATGTTATCTACATTATTCCGCCACGTACGTTTCACCACCCATGTTACATTATTACGTGTTCCGCCACCCATGTTATTTACATTATTACGTGTTTCACCACCCATGTTATCTACATTATTGCCACCCATGTGTTTCCGCCACCCATGTTATCTACATTATTTTGTGTTCCGCCACCCATGTGTTTCACCACCCATGTTATCTACATTATTACGTGTTACATTTACATCATTTACATTTGTTTCAGACTTATCCACCTTACAAATGTGACATATCTTTACAATAGTGCATCTAAATCGTGCTTTATTTTGGTATTCCCACCCATGTTATCTACATTATTGGGGGGCCGTGTTTCCACCACCCATGTTATCTACATTATTAGGCAAGCACCGTGTTTTGCCACCCATGTTATCTACATTATTGAGTTGTGTTCCGCCACCCATGTCATCTGACATTATTAGGACCTGCGTGTTCTGACCACCCGGATGTTTTCTACATTATTACGTGTTTCACGCCACCCATGTTAACTACATTATTACGTGCCGAGGTTCAGCTTGAGGTGGTGATCCCATCCACATGATTTTGCCAGACATACATTATTCATCGTGTTTTGCATAGCAATGATAGGAGAGACCATGTGTTATCAAGTGACATTAGGGCCTAGAACAGAGCCCTGGGGACACGTGTTCTGCCACCCATGTTAACTACATTATTACGTGTTCACAGTGTCGAAGGCACTGATAGGTCTAAGGATAGCATTATAGCAGTGCGGAGCGCCTCCGTGTTCCAGTTGAATGACCACCCATGTTATCTACATTATTACGTGTTCCGCCACCCATGTTATCTACACTATTACGTGTTCCGCCACCCATGTTATCTACATTATTACGTGTTCCGCCACCCATGTTATCTACATTATTACGTGTTCCGCCACCCATGTTATCTACATTATTAAATGTCCATGTGGGCTCTGTTATGTTGGTAAAACCACCCGCTTTCTCAAACAGAGAATTGGTGAACATAAAAGTTCAATCAGGAGAAACGGAAGGGATGATCCAGTCGCTGTACATTTCAATGACCTGAAGCAGGACATTTCCACCTTTTAGATTTTGTGGCGTAGAGAAAGTTAAGATGTCAGACAGGGAGGAGATATGATTAATACTCTCGGTCTGACCTTAATTAGCTCAAGCAAATGGTTCGGTTGTTTTAGGTCAAACTCCAAAGCCCTCTTGTCTTGTTGCTTCACAGGTAATGCTTACAAGTTCCAGACGGGATCCAGATTCTCTGCAATCATCTGGCACAAAAACCTGGAAGAGGCTTGCAGGAGCTGTAGACCTCAGGTAATGTTGTCTTTTTATAATCGATTTAATTGATTCCAATTATTTATTTTTTCAATATATACACAGACACAACATCAATTCAATGGTTTTGCATTTTTTTTTAATAATTGAGGATGACACCAAAAATTAAATGACTGAAGTTATTTTTTCTTTCAATCTCTTGGGGAAAATGTGCCATTTCATTCTGACCACAGCTGTCAATCACCTAAGTCCTTATTGCTTCATTAATGTACTTAATGTACTCTGCTTGTGCCTTAACAGATACCAACCAACCTAATGTCATTTGAGTAATGGACAACCAGCCAGCTTGCCCAGTGGGGAGTTAGTGCCAAGCCCTTTTCTATGGGAGTCTAACAAACTCTGATAAAATGGTGGAACGGAGGAATTGGTTGGAATCCTATGAAATGAGTGGTGAGGAAGTGTAGAAGTGTGTGTCTGATTCTACAGACTGGGGCAGATGCTCTTTACCACTGGGGACACACACACAGCGTTTTAGCCAAGGACTACGTGCGATGTCTCTCTTTCCAGAGAAAGGAAAACAAATATGTAAAGCCCCTGTTTCGTGTCAAAGCTTTCTCGCTTGTCGTTTGTTCCGCTGCTATAAACGTTCTGAGCTCATATTTCTTTGGCCCATGTTGGGTTTTGCTTAGAAGAAAGGATTAAAAAATACCTGTAAATGCACAAAGACTGACAGTGTTAAGAGACTGTGATAAGGGGGCTCTTGGAGACTGTGACTTGGGCCCTTGGAGTATCAGCACTGCCATCCCCCCCTAACTATTTGAGCCAATGTTTCAGACCACTGTTGACTGGACACTTTGCAAAACACACGCTAGATTGAGGCTCATCGTCGACCCTGGTCCTTGCGTCAGGCAGCGGACTGATGCTCATCGTCGACCCTGGTCCTTGCTTCACGCAGCGGACTGATGCTCATTGTCGACCCTGGTCCTTGAGTCAGGCAGTGGACTGATACTCATCGTCGACCCTGGTCCTTGAGTCAGACAGCGGACTGATACTCATCGTCGACCCTGGTCCTTGAGTCAGGCAGCGGACTGATACTCATCGTCGACCCTGGTCCTTGCTTCACGCAGTGGACTGATGCTCATCGTCGACCCTGGTCCTTGTGTCAGGCAGCGGACTGATGCTCATCGTCGACCCTGGTCCTTGAGTCAGGCAGTGGACTGATGCTCATCGTTGACCCTGGTCCTTGCGTCAGACAGCGGACTGATGCTCATCGTCGACCCTGGTCCTTGAGTCAGGCAGTGGACTGATACTCATCGTCGACCCTGGTCCTTGTGTCAGGCAGTGGACTGATACTCATCGTCGACCCTGGTCCTTGAGTCAGACAGTGGACTGATGCTCATCGTCGACCCTGGTCCTTGCGTCAGGCAGCGGACTGATGCTCATCGTCGACCCTGGTCCTTGCTTCACGCAGCGGACTGATGCTCATCGTCGACCCTGGTCCTTGTGTCAGGCAGTGGACTGATACTCATCGTCGACCCTGGTCCTTGAGTCAGACAGTGGACTGATGCTCATCGTCGACCCTGGTCCTTGCGTCAGGCAGCGGACTGATACTCATCGTCGACCCTGGTCCTTGCTTCACGCAGCGGACTGATGCTCATCGTCGACCCTGGTCCTTGTGTCAGGCAGTGGACTGATGCTCATCGTATCGACCCTGGTCCTTGATTCAGGCAGCGGACTGATACTCATCGTCGACCCTGGTCCTTGCGTCAGGCAGCGGACTGATGCTCATCGTCGACCCTGGTCCTTGCGTCAGGCAGTGGACTTTACAGCAGAAGTCATGACTCATTGAGTTTTCAAATAAGGGAGAAAGGACTTGGCTTTCTGAACAACTAGTTATTTAACATACAAAGGCTCAGCCAAACCTGAACCACCCACTGCTCAGTCAAACCCCACTATTTATTATAGCCATACAAACAATGTCTGCCGATTTAAAGACCAATAGTAGGTTGAGCAAGAAAAGCCTTTTATTGGTTCAGATGAGATGACAAATGAAGACTTTTCTACCAATCAGAAAGGAAACAAACACACAGGAAGAAAAGAAGAAAAAAAATGTATGTTGCACTTTTTGTCATAACAATTTAAGTTTGATTCACAACTTTATTGTCCATCAAAGGGGAAATGTATTTGGTCACTTGCAATGACATTCATCATCATCATCATCATCATCATAGAAAAGACATCACAGATTTTTTTTTTCTTTTTTTCCCCCTCTTCTTGTATAAGAACCAGCTTGAAGCTTCACTACCAGATAAAGGCTTTAGAGAAGGGTCAAGAAGACACTAGAGGACCTCAGTTCTCTTGTCATATTAACCTGGTTGAGATTTCAGTGGGATTCAGCACCATCACTGAGTTAATTGTAAATATTATTTTTTTAAATACATATATTTTCGTATTTATTTTCTCTTTCGTTGTCAATGGGAAATGATGGTATGATTTCAAGGGGGACAGTTCACCCATATTACAAAATTACACCCTGTGAATAACTAACGATTTAGCAGTTGTGGAACAAATCCCATTCAAGTCATTGGACCGATATTAGCATTTTTAGCACATAATTTCCAAATTATCCAAAAGTATCTAAAATTGTTTGTGAAGCTCAGAAAAACAGTAACTTATTGATGATTTTGAAGATGATGCACAGAAAATGCTAATATTGGTCCATTGACTTGAATGGGATTTGTGCCACAACTGCTAAATCGTTAGCATGTGGAAATAGTTCCAAGGAAACTAAACCACAGCATGGATTGCTGTCCATAGACTGCTTACAGGGTAAGGAAGCCAATATACCATTTTGTCATTTGGGTGAACTATCCCTTTAAACGACCCACTGTAAGAATGTGGTAAGAGTGCGCGACAGGGCTCCTGAGCAGTCTAAAGCACTACAGTCCCTGGTTCAAATCCAGGCTGTATCACCTCCGGTCATAATTGGGAGTTCCATAGGGCGGTGCACAATTGGCCCAGCGTCGTCCGGGTTAGGGCTGGGGTAGGTCGTCATTGTAAAAAAAGATTTTGTTCTTAACTGACTTGCCTAGTTAAATATAAAGGATATATCAAACAATGAGGGGTGAGGACCCTACCTTAGGGTTTACACCAACACACCCGGTTTCCTGTCATTTTGAGGGACACAAAGAAAAAGGGGTTGACGATGCCATGAATGAAAAGCCAAATGCGTTGCTTCAGAAGCACAACAAAGGTTACAATTTCAAACATGATCTATGTGTGAACTTAATGTGTTTCAAGTGTCCAAACAAACATAAGACAGACATGATATCATATCATGTACGGCTGGAAAATAACAACTCAAATGATTTCATGAATGAACTGGTTTGTATTGACGCCATAGTCCCATATTGCATCCCCTATAAGTATGCTCAATGCCAATCATCTATGATGTGACAATCATAAGGGGGAGATTTTACCCAGGTCAAAACAGTTACCTGTGGTTTAAAACATGTTTGGTACTAAAAAATAAAAATAAAACATTTGTAAAAAGTGGATAGGACATCAACCTTGATTCCTATTTAAAGAAAAATGTTATTTTTCTGTTTTAATTAGCACCCACCAAAGTGTGTATGACTGAGCCAATCAATGAATTGTTTAAAATATATATAATGTATTGTTTTTTATGAAGAACTGCATTCTGAACAAAAGAGATGCCAAAATAAAGGAAACACCAACATAAAGTGTCTCAATAGGGTGTTGGGCCATTAAGAACCAGAACCGCTTCAATGCTCCTTGGTATAGATTCAAGAAGTGTCTGGAACTCTATTCACAGAACTTCAATGCTCCTTGGTATAGATTCAAGAAGTGTCTGGAACTCTATTCACAGAACTCTATTCACAGAACTACGGGTAACTGCCAAAATAAAGCAAACCCCAACATTTCTTAATAGAGTGTTGTGCCACCACGAGGTGACAGAACCGCTTCAATGCTCCTTGGTATAGATTCAAGAAGTGTCTGGAACTCTATTCACAGAACTACGGGTAACTGCCAAAATAAAGCAAACCCCAACATTTCTTAATAGAGTGTTGTGCCACCACGAGGTGACAGAACAACTTCAATGCTCCTTGGTATAGATTCAAGAAGTGTCTGGAACTCTACTGGAGGGATGCGACACCATTCTTCCACGGGAAATTCCACCATTTGGTGTTTTGAAGATGGTGGTGGAAAACGCTGTCTCAAGACGCCACTCCAGAATCTCCCGGGAGTGTTCAATTGGGTTGAGATCTGGTGACTGAGACACACTCTCTTTCAACCCCCTGGTCTCCTTGGAGACCCCTCTTTCAACCCCTTGTTCTCCTTGGAGACCCCCTCTTTCAACCCCCTGGTCTCCTAGGAGACCCCCTCTTTCAACCCCCTGTTCTCCTAGGAGACCCCCTCTTTCAACCCCCTGTTCTCCTAGTAGACCCCCTCTTTTAACCCCCTGTTCTCCTTGGAGTCCCCCTCTTTCAAAGTCTTCTTCTAGCCAAGGTAGCCAAAATATTTTTTATACATGACCCTAAGCATGATGGGAAACGCTGCTCTAAGGTATGCAATGACTGACATGACAAGAGGAAAACTAACGATGCACTACCCAATTTCCAAATTTCACCTTGTGCATTCTACTATTACAATTAACTCAGAAAACCACAGCTCTGTGGAAGCACCAGTATACTTTCTATCCCTCATTTACTCAAGTGTTTCCTTTTATTTTTGGCAGTTTGCGTGTAGGTGTTTGGTGTAGTAATGCCTCTATGTTATTGTGTTCCATGGATCCACTTATATCTAAATCCCTTTTTTTTTTGTGAAACCAAAAGAAATTTAATGTTGGACTTAGAATTATCTGTGTAGTTGCTACAATTACCGTCCAAGTTTCAGATTGTAATTGTTTCACGTGCATATTGAAATGTCCATAAATGTGAGCGTTATGCTCTTACACAAACTGAGTTACAATTGACTTGCTTTGCTTTTGCAGACTTACAGTTCTTATTCTGCCAGCTCAATGGAAAACACTTGTTTTATACTGTTGTCGTCATGACGTTGGTTGTCATATTGTACATGTCTGCAAGTTGCACATGTCATTTATTATTACTTTACGTTGAAACATAGGTCGGTGAGGGATTTGGAGTGTGTGTGTGTGTGTGTGTGTGGCAATGATACAAATGTTTTTTAAGGCCGGTGTATAATTTTTTTTACAGTTATTTGAAGATTATTCAAAGACAGATGTTCATTTTTCATAAAGACTTTTGGAAAGCAAATTGGGATGTTTCACTGTAGGTCCTCCTCCTCTCACACCTGTATTGGTGGACCAGAACTAAATTATGGGGGGCACCAAATGAAGGATGGGGGGGTTACCAAATGAAGGATTAGGGGGGCAACCCCGATGAAGGACTAGGGGGGGGGCACCCCAAATGAAGGATGAGGGGAGTGGGGGGACCCCAAATGAAGGATTTGTGGGGGGCACACCCCAAATGAAGGATGAGGGGGGGCACACCCCAAATGAAGGATGAGGGGGGCACACCCCAAATGAAGGATTAGGGGGGGGAGGCACCCCAAATGAAGGATTAGGGGGGGAGGCACCCCAAATGAAGGGGGGGAGGCACCCCAAATGAAGGATTAGGGGGAGGCACCCCAAATGAAGGATTAGGGGGGGGAGGCACCCCAAATGAAGGATTAGGGGGAGGCACCCCAAATGAAGGATTAGGGGGGGGAGGCACCCCAAATGAAGGATTAGGGGGAGGCACCCCAAATGAAATTGAAATGAAGGATTAGGGGGGAGGCAAATGAAGGATTAGGGGGAAGGCACCCCCAAATGAAGGATTAGGCACCCCAAATGGGGGAGGCACCCCAAATGAAGGATTAGGGGGGCACCCCAAATGAATGAAGGATTATGGGGGGGGAGGCACCCCAAATGAAGGATTAGAGGGGAGGCACCCTGAATGAAGGATTAGAGGGGGGGAGGGACCCCGAATGAAGGATTAGAGGGGGGGAGGGACCCCAAATGAAGGATTAGGGGGGGGAGGGACCCCAAATGAAGGATTAGGGGGGGGACCCCAAATGAAGGATTAGTGGGGAGGCACCCCAAATGAAGCATTAGGGGGGGAGGCACCCTGAATGAAGGATTAGGGGGAGGCACCCCAAATGAAGGATTATGAAGGATTAGAGGGGGGGAGGCACCCCAAATGAAGGATTAGGGGGGGGAGGCACCCCAAATGAAGGATTAGGGGGGGAGGCACCCCAAATGAAGGATTAGAGGGGGAGGCACCCCAAATGAAGGATTAGGGGGGGAGGCACCCCAAATGAAGGATTAGAGGGGGGGAGGCACCCCAAATGAAGGATTAGGGGGGGGGCACCCCAAATGAAGGATTAGAAATGTACATCCAGTATTTGATTTCTACTTGGTTTAAACACCTGAACACCAGGAATGCTAAAACACATCACTGTTTCTCCGCATGTGCAGAGGGTATTTTGTTTCAATAAAATCAATACAATTTGATGGATCGTTATAATGAAGCAGATTCAATACACATCATTGTCAAATGGTGTGTGTGTGTGTGTGTGTGTGTGTGTGTGTGTGTGTGTGTGTGTGTGTGTGTGTGTGTGTGTGTGTGTGTGTGTGTGTGTGTGTGTGTGTGTGTGATATCCTGTTTGGCTGACTCAATACCCAAAGTCTAGCCCCTGTTGAACTTGATCTATAGCCTCTAAGGCTGGCTGGGGTTAACCGTTTGTGTAGCATGTATAGCAATGCAACAGCATTTTCACATTACACATATTGCTGTAGCCTTCTCTCCTCAAATATCAGATACATACATTGAGCATACATGTATTTGTGTCATGTACATAAAGACATTTGAAGTCACTTTTTGGGGGGGGGGTGCTATCGTGTTGTTGACACTTTATTTAGTCTGCTTTCTTCTTCTGGTGATTTTTTTTATTTATTTTTTTATACTTGTATCGGCCAGATTTTCTGTTTTGTAAACAAACAAAAAAACGTAGATATGTAATATGGGAAGTTGCATGTATTTTGTGTACAAAGTTTTCTGGTGTCTGTAGTGACTGTGAAAAAATGACAACCACTCACCTGTGAATATTTTGCTAAGTTATTTGTAACTGTATGTAAGTCGCTGTATTTTTCAGCTTTTAAACGTTGACACCAATCATGAATTAAAACCATTCTGGAAAAACTGAGCCGGTGATTTCTTAATGATGACAAATACTTTTACAATAATCGTCTTTAGCACATTCGATCGTTATAATGAGGCAGATTCAATACACATCTTCAATCATTGTCAAATGGAACGTGTGTGTGTGTGTGTGTGTGTGTGTGTGTGTGATATCCTGTTTGGCTGACTCAATAGCCAAAGTCTAGCCCCTGTTGAACTTGATCTAATGCCTCTAAGGCTGGGGTAAACCAAAAGAGCGTATTGATTAAACTGGAAATATTGACACGCGTTAAATATGAGTGTTTGTTTGTGTGGATGGTGGTGGTGTTTTCACATGAGTATAACGCTACAAGCTTGGCACAGCTCTATTTTGGGGGAGTTTCTCCCATTCTTCTCTGCAGATCTTCTCAAGCTCTGTCACTTTGGATGGGGAGCTTCACTGCACTGCTATGTTCGATCAGGTTCAAGTCCGAGCTCTGGCTGGGCCACTCAAGGACATTCCGAGACTTGTCCCGAAGCGACCCTTGCGTTGTCTTGGCTGTGTACTTAGGGTCATTGTCCTGTTGGAAGGTGAATCTTCACCCCAGTCTGAGGTCCAGAGCAGATTTTCATCAATGATCTCTGTACTTTGCATCTTTCCCTCAATCCTGACAAGTCTCCCAGTCCCTGCCGCTGAAAAACATCCCCACAGCATGATGCTGCCACCGCCATCCTTCACCGTAGGGATGGTGCCAGGTTTCCTCTAGACGTGACACTTGGCATTCAGGCCAAAGACTTCAATCTTGGCCTCACTGGCCACTTCAGTAATGGAACACTAGTCACTTTAATAATTTTAATTTTCTCTTTGCTTTACTAGGCAAGTCAGTTAAGAACAAATTCTTATTTTCAATGACGGCCTAGGAACAGTGGGTTAACTGCTTGTTCAGGGGCAGAACGACAGATTTGTACCTTGTCAGCTCGGGGCTTTGAACTTGCAACCTTTCGCTCTAACCACTAGGCTACCCTGCCGCACTTTCAAAACATGTCCTTTTTGGCTTGTCACGCCAGTCAAATCAAATCAAATTTATTTATATAGCCCTTCGTACATCATCTGATATCTCAAAGTGCTGTACAGAAACCCAGCCTAGAACCCCAAACGGCAAGCAATGCAGGTGTAGAAGCATGGTGGCTAGGAAAAACTCCCTAGAAAGGCCAAAACCTAGGAAGAAACCTAGAGAGGAACCAGGCTATGTGGGGTGGCCAGTTCTCTTCTGGCTGTGCCGGGTGGAGATTATAACAGAACATGGCCAAGATGTTCAAATGTTCATAAATGACCAGCATGGTCCAATAATAATAAGGCAGAACAGTTGTAACTGGAGCAGCAGCACGGCCAGGTGGACTGGGGACAGCAAGGAGTCATCATGTCAGGTCGTCCTGAGGCATGGTCCTAGGGCTCAGGTCCTCTGAGAGAGAGAAGGAGAGAATTAGAGAATGCACACTTAAATTCACACAGGACACCGAATAGGACAGGATAAGTACTCCAGATATAACAAACTGACCCCAGCCCCCTGACACATAAACTACTGCAGCATAAATACTGGAGGCTGAGACAGGAGGGGTCAGGAGACACTGTGGCCCCATCCGAGGACACCCCCGGACAGGGCCAAACAGGAAGGATATAACCCCACCCACTTTGCCAAAGCACAGCCCCCACACCACTAGTCAAGTAGGTGTCTGTTCAGCTTTGTATTACATTTACTCATTTGTTTGTAAACCATTAACACGCTGGTTAGCTAACCACATGTAGTTGTTGTACTGTCGACAGAGTAGCTAGCTAGCAACGAAGATAAGCCAAATGACGGTCTACAGACCACTTGAGGGCAAATAAATCAGATTTCACTGTTTAAACACAAGTCGCATGTCCAGGAATCAGAGTTGTATTTGACTTCAAACCACCTACGAAATTCCTTTTAAAATTCCTGTTATTTTTCAAAGATTTCTCACAAAAAACAAGCACATACCAAGCCTTTTATTTTCAAAGCCTTTTACATTTAATTCAGCTCGTGTCATGCTAATTTAATAATAATAATTAATCATTTTTAATTTAGCTTTTTTTGCATATCCAGCGGAAACAACTTTGAGGACAACCGACCACAAAATGTAAAATTAAATTTTAAATTAATTACATTTAAAAGTAAATTTAACAGAGCCGAGCGGTTAAGAGCGTTGCGCTAGTAACCAAAAGGTCACTGGTTTGAATCATCTTGCCGACGAGGTGAGAGAAAAAAAATCGGTGCACCTGAGCAAGGCATTTAACCCTAATTGCTCCTGTAAGTCACTCTGGAAAAGAGCATCTGCTGAATGACAACAATGTAAATATAAACCTGCTCTGCTGTGAACAGCTCTGTGCTTATTATCCAATGTATTAGGCTACGCAATCCAACCTATGTATATATATATATGATATATCCACATCCATATATGATTGTGTTGTGGTTCTTGGTGGCCTTTATGGCACCTTTCAACATGCATTATCACATTCATATATATATATATATGATTATATTGTATATAGATGCTTTAGTTAATAAATATATATTTTGTTATATCTCCATATGATGATATATATATATATGATATAATAGTAAATTATATGTTAAAAGACCTCACTGACTGATTCAGAGCATGAATAATCATATTTGTCTTGGTAAATATATATTTTTTTATAACAATAGGAAGTTAATATTCATCACCAAAGTGCATTTTTCACCCACTCTGTACAGAGTCCATGGGCTAAAAACCTACAACCTGTTAGCACCCTGTAAATCATGAATAGAAATAGGCAACTTTTGCTTCATCATCTCGTTTAAAAAATAAAACAATTTTTCCAACACAAGACATAATACCCTGATTTGGATCATCTCAATGTGCACTGACTTGGCTCCCCGAGCTTGGAATGGTTGAAAAACGGAAACCTTGGGCAACTAAATCTAGCGCACCTTTTGGCATCTTACTGGATGATGGATTGATGCAAACTCCTTTCTGTGCCTGTTCGAGCCCATCATAATGCAAGCCCTTGTCAATATTAATTTAATCATTCTGAATTGACTAATTGGTGAGTATGCCTACCCTTCATTGATAGGTATAGTCAATTAGTATGTGTGTGTGGCATCACGGTACATATTTGTAGGCTACATCTGTAACAGTGTATATGCCAGAGGAGGCTGGTGAGAGGACCTATAGGACGGGCTCATTGTAATGGTACGGTATCAAACACATCAAACACTTTTGTGACCAGATGAAAAGCATATTTCCTAGATTAGCTTTATCTTGGCCAGGTCGCAATTGTAAATGAGAACTTGTTCTCAACTTGCCTACCTGGTTAAATAAAGGTGAAATATATATATTTTTTTAAATAACATTGCTAACAATGCGATTGAGACAGAAATCAATTCCATGTCATTTTCCTTTTATTTATATGTTATAGGTATGACATTTTGTATTTACAAACCTTTAAGAAAGGAAAATTACATCAAATCAAGTGGCCACATCTCTGTACATTTGTATGGAGTCTTGGCAAAAACACAGATTCTGACAGCACAGCAGATCATTCACAACAAATAGTCAATTTATGCTTAAAACCTTTACAGGATCGGTGGGTTCCCAGTAGGACGGTTGAGCTAACGTAGGCTAATGTGATTAGCATGAGGTGAGTAACAAGAACAGGACATAGGCATATCTGACATTGTCAGAACGCTTAAATTCTTGTTAGTCTAACTACACTGTCCAATTTACAGTAGCTATTACAGTGAAATAATACCATGCTATTGTTTGAGGAGAGAGCACAGTTATGAACTTGAACATGTATTAGTAAACCAATTAGCACATTTTATCCTCAAAAGGTTTTACAGCTGCACCATCGAGAGCGGGTTGCATCACTGCCCCGTATGGCAACTGCGCGACCTCCGCCCGCAAGGCAGTACAGAGGGTAGTGCGTATGCAAGGCAGTACAGAGGGTAGTGCGTATGCAAGGCAGTACAGAGGGTAGTGCGAACGGCTCAGTCCCTCTGGAACGCTGCAACTCTGATATTATCTTTGCATCGTCACTTTAATAACTCAACCTAAATGTACATAATTTCCTCGACACCAGTGCCCCTGGTACCCCCTGTATATAGCCCCGCTATTGTTATTTACTACTGCTCTTTAATAATTTGTTATTCTTATCTCTTACTTTGTTTTATAGGTATTTTCTTAACTGCATTGTTGGTTAAGGGCTTGTAAGTAAGCATTTCACTGTAAGGTCTACACAAGTTGTATTCGGGCGTATGTGAAATAACATGTTATTTAATTTGAAGAATATGCATATCCTTGCTTCGGGTCCTGAACTACAGGTAGTTAGATGTGTGAATATCATTTAAGGCGAAGCTTTGAAAAAAAAGGGGCGGATCCTTACGAAGTTTTAATCTCATTTCGAAAGTAAAACCCTTTGCCAACATATGACAATAACGCCCTGAGTCGCTTCATCTCATTTCTAAAGTTAAATGATTTTCTTTCCAACAGGACCCCCGAGGCGGAGGACACACTATTTTCCTTGGTAAATGGTTCCTTCCATTTCGGCTCCGGAGCAAAGATGTGCTACGTCAGTGGAGGAGAGAACGTCGAGTGAAACACCGTTTGATTTCATTTTAGCTGCCGGTGACAGGCGCGACTCGCAGGAGGTACGTGTCAATGAATTTGATCAAGCTATGTAGACAATTTATTGCTTCTTGATGAATAAATACGACATTTGCTTTGTTTTGTTACTAGCCACCTAGTAATTTTCTGATGTTGGTTTCAGCTAGCCAGCTAGATATGTTCCCGATCTCCCAAATAGATACCAAGCCATTTCAGGCAATCACTCAAGTTAGAGTAGCTTGTCTTAATTATTTTAGTGCTGGCAAGGTTGCTAGACTTTAAATTGCTTTAATTAACGGGTAATGATACTATATACCAATGTGGCAGCTAAAACCCGAAGGCAGTTAGCCTAGTAGATAGAGCGTTGGGCCAGTAACCAAAAGGTTGCTAGATCGAATCCGGAGCTGACAAGGTAAAAAGATGTCGTTCCTGAACAAGGTAGTTAATCCACTGTCCCCCAGTAGGTCGTCATTGTAAATAAGAATGTGTTCTTAACTGACTTGCCTAGTTAAATACATTTATCAAGTCTACCCCCACCCCCCCCCAAAAAAAAGACGATAAATCCGATTTATATATAGGTTACATTTGTAAAAGTGCAAGCAATTAAAACAATGTTTTTTGTGAAATAGGCCTATGCATCAGTGTTATTTTTACCATTTGATATTCACTCTTCCTTCCCTAACTTTGTCAATACCACCAACTGCATGCAACATGAACAATTGGAATGTGAAACTGAAAGTTGCAGGGCATTAAGTGTTGGCACCTAGTTGATCATTCACAGCAAATAAAGTGCCTATAGAAAATCTACACCACACTTGAATTTCTTAAAATGTTATTGTTACAACGTGGGATTAACATTTTATTGTCACAACGTGGGATTAACATTTTGTTGTTACAATGTGGGATTAACATTTTATTGTTACAACGTGGAATTAACATTTTATTGTTACAACGTGGGATTAACATTTTATTGTTACAATGTGGGATTAACATTTTGTTGTTACAATGTGGGATTAACATTTTGTTGTTACAATGTGGGATTAACATTTTGTTGTTACAATGTGGGATTAACATTTTGTTGTTACAATGTGGGATTAACATTTTGTTGTTACAATGTGGGATTAACATTTTGTTGTTACAATGTGGGATTAACATTTTGTTGTTACAATGTGGGATTAACATTTTGTTGTTACAACGTGGGATTAACATTAGTTAAATTGTCTTTTTTTGTTGTCAATGATCTCTACAAAAATACTCTGTCAAAGTGGAAGAAACATATGAACCTTTTTAAAGATGAATGAAAAATAAACATACAGTTCCCGCTCAGCCCAGTCTAAACTGTTCGCTGCTCTGGCCCCCCAATGGTGGAACAAACTCCCTCACGACGCCAGGACAGCGGAGTCAATCACCACCTTCCGGAGACACCTGAAACCCCACCTCTTCAAGGAATACCTAGGATAGGATAAGTAATCCTTCTCACCCCCCTTAAATGATTTAGATGCACTATTGTAAAGTGGCTGTTCCACTGGATGTCAGAAGGTGAATTCACCAATTTGTAAGTCGCTCTGGATAAGAGCATCTGCTAAATGACTTAAATGTAATGTAAATGTATAATACACTAATATACCTTGAATTAGATGAAGTATTCACCCCACTGAGTCAATACATGTTAGAAAGACCTTTGGCCGCAGATACAGCTGTGAGTCTTCTTGGCTAAATCTCAGATATTTGCACACCTGTATTGTGCACTATTTGACAATTTTTATTATTTTCAAAATGATTCCTGCTCTGTTGGGGATCATGGCTAGGACAGCCATTTTCTGATCTTGCCATATATTCTCGAGCAGATTTAAGTCGGGGCTGTTTCTTGGTAAGCGACTGGGTAGACTGTTTCAAGTTATCTAGGAGGGTGAGTGGCTGTAATTGTGTACTGTTTTGGCAGAGTGAAAGTACAAATGCTTCCCACATTCAACCACATGCACAAAAGACACACACATACACACATCAAAGTTGGTCCTTGTTCTCAGTCACATTTGGTAATGAGTTACAGTGCTATAATAACCATGGATTCCCTTTCAGGCAGTTCACAACACAGCTGTGGGGGGAGTCGCGTCCTCGCTATAACTCATCTGAATAACCTTTCAATCACGTCTGACCATCTGAGGCCAATGAGACTGTGCCCCATGGGAGGCCCCGCCCTCTCATGAATCGGGGTGCAGCATCGACAGAGTTGGGACTACAGTTGAAGTCAGGAAGTTTACATACACTTAGGTTGGAGTCATTAAAACTCACTTTTCAACCACTCCACACAAAACTATAGTTTTGGCAAGTCGGTTAGGACATCTACTTTGTGCATGACACAATTTTTCCAACAATTGTTTACAGACAGATTATTTAACTTAGAATTCACTGTATCACAATTCCAGTGGGTCAGAATTTTACATACACTAAGTTGACTGTGCCTTTAAACCGCTTGGAAAATTCCAGAAAATTATGTCATGGCTTTAGAAGCTTCTGATAGGCTAATTGACATCAGTTGAGCCAATCGGAGGAGTACCTGTGGATGTATTTCAAGGCCTACCTTCAAACTCAGTGCCTCTTTGCTTGACATCATAGGAAAATCAAACGCAAAGACTTCAGAAAATAAATTGTAGATCTCCACAAGTCGGGTTCATCCTTGGGAGCAATTTCCAAACGCCTGAAGGTACCATGTTCATCTGTACAAACAATAGTACGCAAGTATAAACACCATGACACCACGCAGCTGCCATACCGCTCAGGAAGGAGACGGGTTCTGTCTCCACAGTAAAACGAGTCCTATATCGACATAACCTGAAAGGCCGCTCAGCGAGGAAGAAGCCACTGCTCCAAAACCACCATAAAAAAAGCCAGACTACTATTTGCAACTGCACATTGGGACAAAGATCATACCTTTTGTAAAAATGTCCTCTGGTCTGATGAAACAAAAATATAACTGTTTGACCATAATGACCACCATTATGTTTGGAGGAAAAAGGGGGACGCTTGCAAGCCGAAGAACACCATCCCAACCTGGAAGCATGGGGGTGGCAGCATCATGTTGTGGGGGTGCTTTGCTGCAGGAGGGACTGGTGTACTTCACAAAATAGATGGCATCATGAGGTGGGAAGAATTATGTGCATATATTGAAGCAACATCTCAAGACATCAGTCAGGAAGTTAAAACTTGGTCGCAAATGGGTCTTTCAAATGGACAATGACCCCAAGCATACTTCCAAAGTTGTATTAAAATGGCTTAAGGACAACAAAGTCAAGGTATTGGAGTGGCCATCACAAAGCTCTGACCTCAATCCAATAGAACATTTGTGGGCAGAACTGAAAAAGCACGTGCGAGCAAGGAGGCCTACTAACCTGACTGTTACACCAGCTCTGTCAGGAGGAATGGGCCAAAAGTCACCCAACTTATTGTGGGAAGCTTGTGGAAGGCTACTCAAAATGTTTAATCCAAGTTAAACAATTGAAAGGCAATGCTACCAAATACTAATTGAGTGTATGTAAACTTCTGACCCAATGGAAATGTGATGTAAGAAATAAAAGCTGAAATAAATCATTCTCTCTACTATTATTCTGACATTTCACATTCTTAAAATATAGTGGTGATCCTCACTGACCTAAGAAATTTTTACGAGGATTAAATGTCAGGAATTGTGAAACTGAGTTTAAATGTATTTAAACTTCCAACTTCAACTCTATATGGTCAGACTATATGGAGTTAGTAGCCTCCGATCTTTGTGACAACGAGTTAGTTGATGTTTCTGCTACCCTCTGCAGCATGAGGGATCCGTGTTCGGAGGACTACGAGGTGGATTCTCAGACATTTTTTCTGCTACCCTCTGCAGCATGAGGGATCCGCGTTCGGAGGACTACGTGGTGGATTCTCAGACATTGTTTCTGCTACCCTCTGCAGCATGAGGGATCCGCGTTCGGAGGACTACGAGGTGGATTCTCAGACATTGTTTCTGCTACCCTCTGCAGCATGAGGGATCTGCGTTCGGAGGACTACGAGGTGGATTCTCAGACATTGTTTCTGCTACCCTCTGCAGCATGAGGGATCCGCGTTCGGAGGACTACGAGGTGGATTCTCAGACATTGTTTCTGCTACCCTCTGCAGCATGAGGGATCCGCGTTCGGAGGATGACGTGGTGGATTCTCAGACATTGTTTCTGCTACCCTCTGCAGCATGAGGGATCCGCGTTCGGAGGACTACGAGGTGGATTCTCAGACATTGTTTCTGCTACCCTCTGCAGCATGAGGGATCCGCGTTCGGAGGACTACGAGGTGGATTCTCAGACATTGTTTCTGCTACCCTCTGCAGCATGAGGGATCCGTGTTCGGAGGACTACGAGGTGGATTCTCAGACATTGTTTCTGCTACCCTCTGCAGCCGGATCCGTGTTCGGAGGACTACGAGGTGGATTCTCAGACATTGTTTCTGCTACCCTCTGCAGCATGAGGGATCCGCGTTCGGAGGACTACGAGGTGGATTCTCAGACATTGTTTCTGCTACCCTCTGCAGCATGAGGGATCCGTGTTCGGAGGACTACGAGGTGGATTCTCAGACATTGTTTCTGCTACCCTCTGCAGCATGAGGGATCCGCGTTCGGAGGACTACGAGGTGGATTCTCAGACATTGTTTCTGCTACCCTCTGCAGCATGAGGGATCCGCGTTCGGAGGACTACGAGGTGGATTCTCAGACATTGTTTCTGCTACCCTCTGCAGCATGAGGGATCCACGTTCGGAGGACTACGTGGTGGATTCTCAGACATTGTTTCTGCTACCCTCTGCAGCATGAGGGATCCGTGTTCGGAGGACTACGAGGTGGATTCTCAGACATTGTTTCTGCTACCCTCTGCAGCATGAGGGATCCGCGTTCGGAGGACTACGAGGTGGATTCTCAGACATTGTTTCTGCTACCTCTCTGACGGAGCATGAGACATTGGATCCAGCATGAGGGATTCGGAGGACTACGAGGTGGATTCTCAGACATTGTTTCTGCTACCCTCTGCAGCATGAGGGATCTGCGTTCGGAGGACTACGAGGTGGATTCTCAGACATTGTTTCTGCTACCCTCTGCAGCATGAGGGATCCGCGTTCGGAGGACTACGAGGTGGATTCTCAGACATTGTTTCTGCTACCCTCATGCAGCATGAGACATTGGATGCAGCATGAGGGACGTTCGGAGGACTACGAGGTGGATTCTCAGACATTGTTTCTGCTACCCTCTGCAGCATGAGGGATCCGTGTTCGGAGGACTACGAGGTGGATTCTCAGACATTGTTTCTGCTACCCTCTGCAGCATGAGGGATCCGTGTTCGGAGGACTACGAGGTGGATTCTCAGACATTGTTTCTGCTACCCTCTGCAGCATGAGGGATCCGTGTTCGGAGGACTACGAGGTGGATTCTCAGACATTGTTTCTGCTACCCTCTGCAGCATGAGGGATCCGTGTTCGGAGGACTACGAGGTGGATTCTCAGACATTGTTTCTGCTACCCTCTGCAGCATGAGGGATCCACGTTCGGAGGACTACGAGGTGGATTCTCAGACATTGTTTCTGCTACCCTCTGCAGCATGAGGGATCCGCGTTCGGAGGACTACGAGGTGGATTCTCAGACATTGTTTCTGCTACCCTCTGCAGCATGAGGGATCCGCGTTCGGAGGACTACGAGGTGGATTCTCAGACATTGTTTCTGCTACCCTCTGCAGCATGAGGGATCCGCGTTCGGAGGACTACGAGGTGGATTCTCAGACATTGTTTCTGCTACCCTCTGCAGCATGAGGGATCCGCGTTCGGAGGACTACGAGGTGGATTCTCAGACATTGTTTCTGCTACCCTCTGCAGCATGACGGATCCGTGTTCGGAGGACTACGAGGTGGATTCTCAGACATTGTTTCTGCTACCCTCTGCAGCATGAGGGATCCGTGTTCGGAGGACTACGAGGTGGATTCTCAGACATTGTTTCTGCTACCCTCTGCAGCATGAGGGATCCGTGTTCGGAGGACTACGAGGTGGATTCTCAGACATTGTTTCTGCTACCCTCTGCAGCATGAGGGATCCGTGTTCGGAGGAGGATGATTGTTTCTGCTACCCTCTGCAGCATGATCCGTGTTCGGAGGATGGATTCTCAGACATTGTTTCTGCTACCCTCTGCAGCATGAGGGATCCGCGTTCGGAGGACTACGAGGTGGATTCTCAGACATTGTTTCTGCTACCCTCTGCAGCATGAGGGATCCGCGTTCGGAGGACTACGAGGTGGATTCTCAGACATTGTTTCTGCTACCCTCTGCAGCATGAGGGATCCGCGTTCGGAGGACTACGAGGTGGATTCTCAGACATTGTTTCTGCTACCCTCTGCAGCATGAGGGATCCGCGTTCGGAGGACTACGAGGTGGATTCTCAGACATTGTTTCTGCTACCCTCTGCAGCATGACGGATCTGCGTTCGGAGGACTACGAGGTGGATTCTCAGACATTGATGTGGAGGAGAAGGATTTGGCTCCAGGGCAGTCAAAAGCCCCCCAGATATGGAGGTTGCAGGGGACACCCAGGGGGATAACGTGTTCTTCATTGGACGGTGTCGCAGAGCGGCCGGTCATGTGGCCCGATCCCCTCCCGCAACAGAGGGCGACCAGGTTCTGTGGGATATTCCTGTGCCTACCGTAGTCAGACATCGCTGGCCTCTCTTCCCAGACATTGACGACGAGCTAAAGGCAAGCCGTGACGAGCCTCATTCAGCTCGGTTATTCCTGGATGTGGAGGGAATGAAGGAAGCGTGTGCATGCACCCCCGGTGGAGGAAAAGGAGCTAGCCACCTGCCCTCGTTGACCAATGGGAGTGGGGCTAATGCTAACTCCACTCTCCCTTCTGGGCAGTGTCACTTCTCAAACTGGACAGATTGTGCTGTGCTGAGGGACAAGCTCCCCGGTCGCTGAGCTCGGTCACCATGCTACAAGTCTATCACCGTGCGCGCACTCAGGAATAGCATGATCGCTACAGCAGTGGCCCAGCGCCATCTCTAGCTAACATTCTCTCTGCGATGTCGGAGGAGGACCAGCAACTCTACCTGGATGAGCTGATCTCTCCTGGTGGGTTATTTGGGGCGGCATTCTAGTCGCTGCAGTTACGTTTCGAAGCTAAGAAAAAGTTATCCTTCCGCATAGGTCCTTTGCGTCCGTCTGCAGTTCATCTTGTGGAGCCCCAAGAGACTAAGAGGCCCAACCTACGCCACAGATGCAGCCCCAGTCTACTTGGAACAAGCATGATTTTGGGGCCACCTGGCACCTATCTCGGGTAACCTAGCTCAGGGGGTGTTGACACAGGGTCGAGACACCTGTTCTGCCCTCCACAAAAGTTTACTGTGCAAACAGTGCATCACCATTGACTGTAGCCCCTTTGACTATAACCCCTGTACCCAGGGGTCCGTGCTCCATATCTACAGTCACGAAACCACAATGTATGTTGCAAGCATAACCACGACAATAATGCCCTTTCTTTTACCCCTAGTTCCACAGGGTTCAAGCGGTCTTGTTTTTTTCAGTATTAAAGTAATAAAATTAGTTCACCTCCATATTCAGACACGTTGTGTTAAGAGTGGTGGAGGTAAATAAACATTTTCAAAAGGGCAACTCGCTCTCCGTCCATAAAGGGGACACCCCTCCCCCACAAATGTCTCTTTGCTGGGTGGTCGTCGCCGATTCTGGACGTGACGTGCACTCACACTAGTCCCTATAAGTTGTCTAGTTCGGCGGGTTATGGTCTCCGTAGGCAATTTGATTGGTGGTCGCGGCGCCTAGGGAAACACCTGTGCTATTATTTCACGCACAGTTTAAATTATAAACTGTTTCTACAGAGGATGTCTGTGTCACGAACCGGCTCAAAGCCCGTAACAAAGGGAGACAACGTGGAGATAAGGAGTAACAAAAGATATATTAACTAAAGCAACTAAGGAAAATATACAATGGTGTGTGTAATCAGTAGTGTAAGTGAGTGTTTTGCATGCATGAATGTGATAATGCTGGGTTTTGAAAGGTTCTAATAAGGCAAACAACCAAAAACCACCAAGAAACACAACAAAAACTGTCAAAGTGTCTGCATGGAGAGTGTCTCCTCCATGAATGGGGAAGTGGTGTATTTATCCTGGGAGACACCGGGCCCAGGTTTGTCTGCATGGAGAGTGTCTCCTCCATGAATGGGGAAGTGGTGTATTTATCCTGGGAGACACCGGGCCCAGGTGTGTCTGCATGGAGAGAGTCTCCTCCATGAATGGGGAAGTGGTGTATTTATCCTGGAGGACACCGGGCCCAGGTGTGTCTGCATGGAGAGAGTCTCCTCCATGAATGGGGAAGTGGTGTATTTATCCTGGGACACAGCGGGCCCAGGTGTGTCTGCATGGAGAGAGTCTCCTCCATGAATGGGGAAGTGGTGTATTTATCCTGGGAGACACCGGGCCCAGGTCTGTCTGCATGGAGAGAGTCTCCTCCATGAATGAGGAAGTGGTTTATTTATCCTGGGAGACACCGGGCCCAGGTGTGTCTGCATGGAGAGAGTCTCCTCCATGAATGGGGAAGTGGTGTATTTATCCTGGGAGACACCGGGCCCAGGTGTGTCTGCATGGAGAGAGTCTCCTCCATGAATGGGGAAGTGGTGTATTTATCCTGGGAGACACCGGGCCCAGGTGTGTCTGCATGGAGAGAGTCTCCTCCATGAATGGGGAAGTGGTGTATTTATCCTGGGAGACACCGGGCCCAGGTGTGTCTGCATGGAGAGAGTCTCCTCCATGAATGGGGAAGTGGTTTATTTATCCTGGGAGACACCGGGCCCAGGTGTGTCTGCATGGAGAGAGTCTCCTCCATGAATGGGGAAGTGGTGTATTTATCCTGGGAGACACCGGGCCCAGGTGTGTCTGCATGGAGAGAGTCTCCTCCATGAATGGGGAAGTGGTGTATTTATCCTGGGAGACACCGGGCCCAGGTGTGTCTGCATGGAGAGAGTCTCCTCCATGAATGGGGAAGTGGTGTATTTATCCTGGGAGACACCGGGCCCAGGTGTGTCTGCATGGAGAGAGTCTCCTCCATGAATGGGGAAGTGGTGTATTTATCCTGGGAGACACCGGGCCCAGGTGTGTCTGCATGGAGAGTGTCTCCTCCATGAATGGGGAAGTGGTCTATTTATCCTGGGAGACACCGGGCCCAGGGGTTTCCCATGTAGCTGACGACCCTTCCAACTCCGCCCACCAGCATCCTAATAAGGAAACAACAAAGAGAGAAAACGGCAGACAGAGTGGGAGGGTCGTCACATCTGTATTTAAAATTCCATCTGTCCTGTTTCCAGCCAGGTTACAGCGTTTTTTTGCCAGTACCTAGGTCTGTTGGGTATCATAATCCCCATGGTAACGTTTTTTCCCCTTTAAGCCAGTTACCTGGACACAACGCATCTAACCACCTAAACGGAGTGCTTCAGATTTCACCTTCTCACCTACAGGCCCTGTCTCTGTGGTGAGACCCTCTGCTTCGGCACAGGGGGCTCCCATGGGCAGGACTTTATCTGGAGATATGATAAAGTCACACCACCCATCCAGTGTGGGGTGTAGTAGATCGATACGGGGATGTGGAGCGCCTACTCTATATATAATGCCTGATGGTCTTCTCGCACTCAAACGACAAGGACGGACTCTGTTCTCTCCCTCTTAATGTGGTGAATGCCACAAACTTTACTCAGTTCCTCCTCTGGGGTTGATTCAGCACTGGGTAGGCACCCTAACTAACCTGAAGTTCCTTGGTTTTTGTGTCTCCCTAATAGTCCAGGAAACCATGGCTGGCGGATATTATTCCTCCCGGTTTGCGAAGATCCGTGGCTACCCCCCCACTGCGCCGGGACGTATTGTATCGGGGACACAGGGAGAGTTGGGTTCTATTGTGGACATTTTAATGTTCTACAGGAACTGTTAGCGCAGGGTCTTTCCTTCTCCACTTTGAAAGTGTTTTTGCTTTACTGCCCCTGGTTTTAGCTTCGGCTAAGCACATTGGGTTTCCCCATGGAAGAGCCGGTCACTCTTCTGTACCCAGTTCACCCCTGGCGAGTCTAGGTGACGTTGCGTCCTAATGCAGACTGTGTGCTGAAGTCCTACAGGTCTTTTAGCCTTCCATCTATTCCCATTTTGGCCCCTCTGTTGTGCAGGAGGCTTTGTTTTGCTAGTCCAACCCGTGGTAGAGCGCTTTACAAGCAAACTCTCTTCCACAGGATTATGGCGGCTATCTTCTTGGCATGTAACAGCGAGCGGCAGGGGTTACCTAGTGGTACACACCGTGGTGGATGTCTTTTACGGGATTGAGGGTTAGTGATGGCTGTGTGGCAGCCAGTTGGGCATCGGCCCAGACGTTTGAGGTTTCATCGCTTGGATGTCACAGTTCTCTCTCTGTGGCTTGAAGTGTTCTTACTGCAGGGACAGTAGAGCGTCACTCGGCAGCGTGCAGGTCACCACATTTTATGCGGATTAGAGTGACTGCTGTGGGCCGTTCTCAATTGCTATTCGCTGGTGTCAGCTTGTGGGGGTGATTGTAGCTGTGTTGTACTAAGTCAATTAGGGGACTTAAAGTTATGAATATAACTAATGTTCCCTGAAGGAAGGGAATGAGGTAAAACAAAGTAGAAGAACTTGGTCTTGGTAGGAGGAGCATCTGCTCTGTTCTATCCATTTCCTCTTGTTTGGATTGGTCGCCTTTTTTTAGGGGAGGAGCGAAGTGGGCGGGGAATTTGTGTGAGGTAAGAAAAGTCAATGGGAAGAGAAAAAAAGGGCATTAAAAGGGTTTAAGTCAAAGACCATAGAGTAGAATTTGTGTATTAAAACCTGGTTTGGATGGGCCTCCCGAGTGGCGCAGCGGTCTAAGGCACAGCATCAGTGCTGGAGGCGTCACTACATACCCGGGTTTGATCCCATGCTGTGTCACAGCCGGCTGTGATCGGGAGACCCATGAGGCGGTTCACAATTGGCCCAGTGTCGTCCGGTTTAGGGGAGCGTTTGGGATTTCCTGGGCCGGGCGCCTGCAAGATGACTTCGGTTGCCACCTGTACGGTGTTTCCTCCGACACATTGGTGCGACTGGCTTCCAGGTTAAGCGAGAAGTGTGTCAAGAAGAAGTGTTTGGCAGCATCGTGTCTTGGGGGACGCATGGCTCTCGCCTTCGCGTCTCCTGAATCCGTACGGGAGTTGCAGCAATGGGACAAGACTGTAACTACCAATTGAATATCAGGAAATTGGGGAGGAATATATATTTTTTTTTTACAGTTTGGGGTAGGTTAGTAGTGTTCAGTAAGGTGGAGAGAGGAGTGTCCTTGAGGGAATGACGCTGCACCCCTTGATTTTTCTCACCTTTTGAGACGCAGTTTGTTCTTATCAGGCGTGATTTAAACGTTCTTCAGACAACTAGCAAGGGTGCGACCCCCCCCCCTCCCCCCATAATGTGTTGTACCTATTTCCTTTCCTTCAGTGAACAGTAGTTATATTCATAACTTTACATGTCGTGTTCTCCTATTTTCTTTAGCTCTATCAGATGAAAAAGAGCCAGAGGACCAAAAGAAGAAACATTGGAAAGAAGTCTTCATCTTTGGTCTGATGATGATGATGGTGAACCGTCGTAAACAGGAGGAAAGCGCTCAGCAACTTCATCACGCGTCTACCCTGCTTGATTAACTGACGAATTAGCCTGTACAGTCACATCATCTTTAAACATGTCTGACAACATAAATCCACAAACCTTGTCAGAGGCAGAGACACAGTTGACAGTGGAGCAAGGTGACAAGCACATTGGGCAGAGTAATCTTCTTCAATCACCTGCGAAACAGACATTCCAGTCAGCTGCAAATTGCACTACTGCCGTTTTACCAGACTCAGGGGACAAGTTCTCCAGCTCCTCTCATCAGTCCGTTTCAGAGAAAGGAACAAAGATCGCTGGTCAAAAGGCTAATACTAAAAAAACTAAAAGGAAGAAAAATATGGCAACCTTGGACAAGAATGCTGAAGACCAGATTGTGAACCAGAATAGGCAACCCGACCTAAAAGACCAGGACTCTGCGCAAGCTACTGCTGTTGTTAATAAGGATATCTGTTTTGGTTCTCTGAAGGTATTGTATTTGTTTTGATTTTAAGAGGATTTTGTTTGATCAAGTATAAATATGTAATTTTCAGTTATCTGTGGCCATTTTGGTTTCTTGTTGAGGTATTTGAGTGTTACATTTTTTTTAAATTTACTTCACTGAACAGCCCGAGACCATAGGTTCTAGTGTTGACCCACCGGAAGTGGAGCCTATGGAGATTGAGCAGTCTGCCACCTTTTCACCAACAAGTCCAGATTTTAAGATGGAACCAAAGGACAACACAATAGTTGGATCTGAGGTATTGTAGCTACTTGATGTTATTTTTTAAAGAGGATTTTGCTGTTTGAACAATTTAAACTAAAGGACCCAATACAATTTTTCATAGGTATTGAGGGATGAATTTAGCCATTTTGTTTCATTTTGAGGGGCAGTTATTAAGTGTTAAAAATGTTTTACTTTTACTTTAATGAACAGACAGAGAGCAAAGGTGCCAGTGTTGGCCGACACGTGGAGCCTATGGAGGTTGAGCAGTCTGCCCAAGGGAAAGGAGATGCCTCCCTTTCACCAACTAGTCCAGGTTTTAAGAGGGACAACACAAGTGATGCCTCTGAAACTCCGGCTGGCCCGCCGCCAGAAAGGTATCCAACATTTTCTTCTAGTCAGAAGTCACTCAACACTCATACTTATTTTAAATTCACTTAACCAAGACTATTCCTGTTCACTTCATCTTAAAACAATATTAATCTGATTTTGTTTTTCTTTGTTCCAATTTCAGCACAGCCATGGATGGATCAGAGGTATCGTAGCTACTTGATTTTTAACCCTTTACACTGGTATGCGGGTTGAAAATGGCAGATTTGGGCACTGATAAGCACCTAAATTGGATCAAGAGTGGCTGCAGGGCCATAACTAGGGTTTGAGTTTTAGTGCAGTCCGTAAGGATGCTGTAGGTTCATTCACCTCAGTCAGTCTACAAAAAACACAGTCCATCTATTAGCTGTACAATTGTAATGTTACACACCTGAAATGGGGGAAATGTGAGAAATTATTCACACTGACATGTAGCATCGGTAGCAAAACCAAAATGTAGGACACTTTTAGAACTGTATTGGTTGCATTTTAATGTCAGCCTATAGGGAAGATAGGTCCTGTGGAGGTGTTCATATAGAAACATACAGTAGTTGTATTTTAATGTAGGTCCTGTGGAGGTGTTCATATAGAAACATACAGTGGTTGTATTTTAATGTCAGCCTATAGGGAAGATGGGTGTTCATATAGAAACATACAGTGGTTGTATTTTAATGTCGGGCCTATAGGGAAGATGGGTCCTGTGGAGATGTTCATATAGAAACATACAGTAGTTGCATTTTAATGTCAGCCTATAGGGAAGATGGGTGTTCATATAGAAACATACAGTGGTTGTATTTTAATGTCGGGCCTATAGGGAAGATGGGTCCTGTGGAGATGTTCATATAGAAACATAGTGGTTGTATTTTAATGTCGGCCTATAGGGAAGATGGGTCTTGTGGAGATGTTCATATAGAAACATACAGTAGTTGTATTTTAATGTCGGGCCTATAGGGAAGATGGGTCCTGTGGAGATGTTCATATAGAAACATACAGTAGTTGTATTTTAATGTCAGCCTATAGGGAAGATGGGTCCTGTGGAGATGTTCATATAGAAACATACAGTAGTTGTATTTTAATGTCGGGCCTATAGGGAAGATGGGTCCTGTGGAGATGTTCATATAGAAACATACAGTAGTTGTATTTTAATGTCAGCCTATAGGGAAGATAGGTCCTGTGGAGGTGTTCATATAGAAACATACAGTAGTTGTATTTTAATGTCGGGCCTATAGGGAAGATAGGTCCTGTGAAGATGGCCATATAGAAACATACAGTAGTTGTATTTTAATGTCGGGCCTATAGGGAAGATGGGTCCTGTGGAGATGTTCATATAGAAACATACAGTAGTTGCATTTTAATGTCAGCCTATAGGGAAGATGGGTGTTCATATAGAAACATACAGTGGTTGTATTTTAATGTCGGGCCTATAGGGAAGATGGGTCCTGTGGAGATGTTCATATAGAAACATAGTGGTTGTATTTTAATGTCGGCCTATAGGGAAGATAGGTCCTGTGGAGGTGTTCATATAGAAACATATAGTAGATGTGTTTTAATGTCGGCCTATAGGGAAGATGGGTCCTGTGGAGGTGTTCATATAGAAACATACAGTAGTTGTATTTTAATGTCAGCCTATAGGGAAGATGGGTCTTGTGGAGATGTTCATATAGAAACATACAGTAGTTGTATTTTAATGTCGGGCCTATAGGGAAGATGGGTCCTGTGGAGATGTTCATATAGAAACATACAGTAGTTGTATTTTAATGTCAGCCTATAGGGAAGATAGGTCCTGTGGAGGTGTTCATATAGAAACATACAGTAGTTGTATTTTAATGTCGGGCCTATAGGGAAGATAGGTCCTGTGAAGATGGCCATATAGAAACATACAGTAGTTGTATTTTAATGTCGGGCCTATAGGGAAGATGGGTCCTGTGGAGATGTTCATATAGAAACATACAGTAGTTGTATTTTAATGTCAGCCTATAGGGAAGATAGGTCCTGTGGAGATGTTCATATAGAAACATACAGTAGTTGTATTTTAATGTCAGCCTATAGGGAAGATGGGTCCTGTGGAGATGTTCATATAGAAACATACAGTAGTTGTATTTTAATGTCAGCCTATAGGGAAGATGGGTCCTGTGGAGGTGTTCATATAGAAACATACAGTGGTTGTATTTTAATGTCAGCCTATAGGGAAGATAGGTCTTGTGTAGGTGTTCATATTGAAACATGTTTTTTTAAGTTCCTAACTTATTTGAACAGTATAGTACAGGTTCATTTAGGGTACCCCTGACCCCACGTTTGGGAACCACTGTACAAACCTCTTTCTGCTTGCTTCCTCCCTCTCTCTGTCTCCTCACCACTGAGCTCCACGTCACTGTCTGTCTCTCCGTAGCAGAGCATGTGAGCGGAGTTGAGCGGTTGGAAATCCCTTCTCATCGCTCACGGAGCTCCGGCGCTCCATGTCCTTTCCTGCTGCTCTGCCACAAACCGCTCAGTGCCTACAGGATCACAGTGGGGAAAAACTGCAGCTCCAAATTCGTTCCATTCATTAAAATCGCAATTTAACCAACACCCATCTTTTTTGTTTTGTTACTACCTGGATCTACCAATTGGTTTATATGTATTGAAGCCAAACCATATGGAGTTGATTCAAAAGTATTTGAATAATAATGGAAAGGTGAATGTAAGAAGCGAACATAATTTCAAATAGGCTACATGTCATATTAAACAGCATATACAGTGCATTCAGAAAGTATTCCGACCCTTTGAATTTTTCCACATTTTGTTACGTTACAGCCTTATTCTAAAATGAATAAAATAAAAAATCCTCATCAATCTACACACCATACCTCATAATCACAAAGCAAAAACAGGTTTTTAGATTTTTTTTTACAATACATAAGTATTAAGACCCTTTACTCTGTACTTTGTTGAAACATCTTTGGCAGCGATTACGGCCTTGAGTCTTATTGGGTGTGACGCTGAAAGCTTGGTGTAACTGATGTGAAATGGCTAGCTAGTTATCGGCGGTGTGCACTAATAGCGTTTCAATCGGTGACGTCACTTGCTCTGAGACCTGAAGTAGTTGTTCCCCTTGCTCTCGGCTTTTGTGGCGCGATGGGTAACGATGCTTCGAGGGTGTCTGTAGTCGATGTGTGCAGAGAGGGTCCCTGGTTCAAGCCCAGGTAGGGGCGAGGAGAGGGACAGAAGCTATACTGTTACATTGGCACACCTCTTTAAGTTCTGTCAGGTTGAATGGGGAGCGTCGCTGCAGAGATGTTCGAGCGGGTTCAAGTCTGGGCTCTGGCTGGGCCACTCAAGGACATTCAGAAACTTGTGCATCCATCCTCCCAGTCTCTGCTGCTGAAAAACACCCCCACAGCATGATGCTGCTGCCACCACCATCCTTCACCGTAGGGATGGTGACAGGTTTCCTCCAGATGTGACGCTTGGCATTCAGGCCAAAGAGTTCGATCTTTGTTTCATCAGACCAGACAATCTTGTTTTTCATGGTCAGAGTACTTTATTTCCATTTGGCAAACTCCAAGCGGGCTGCCGGGCTTTTTACTGAGTGTCTTCCATCTGGCCACTCTACCATAAAGGCCTGATTGGTGGAGTGCTGCAGAGATGCTTGTCCTTCTGGAAGGTTCTCCCATTCCCACAGAGGAACTCTGGAGCTCTGTCAGAGAGTCCATTGGGTACTTGGTCAACATAAAGGCCCTTCTCCCCAGATTGCCCAGTTTTGCGGCCAGCTCTAAGAGTCTTCCATTTAAGAATGATGGAGGCCACTGTTCTTGGGGACCTTCAATGCTGCAGAAATGTTTTGTTACCCTTCCCCAGATCTCTGCCTCAACACAATCCTGTCACGGAGGTCTACGGACAATAACTTCAACCTCATGGCTTGGTTTTTGCTCTGACATGCACTGTCAACCCTAGGACCTTTATATAGACAGAATTTAAAATAAAAATCTGTTTTCACTTTGTCATTTTGGGGTATTGTGTGTAGATTGAGGAAAAATATGAATTTAATCCATTTTAGAGAATGAGGCTGTAATGTCACGTGGGAAAAGGGGAGGGGTCTGAATACTTTGCGAATGCACTCCAAATAGGTCAGGACCCTGACAGGGAGCCTAAGATGGAACCGATAATGAATTATTTAGGCTATATTATTTCAATTACTTCAAGGCTATAGCCTACAATGAAATGCGTTGTGACAAATTTGCTAGTGTGACACAATAGGTTGGTAGGGACATAAAGCGCTCAGCATTTAAACAACATTTCATTGTATTGAATCATTATAGTTTATAAATTGTTGCGTTTAGGCTGTGACTTACTTAGAATGACATTTAAAAATATATATATATATTTTAAGGAACACGAGTTTGGTCATCTGTGGTTTCAGGCTCATGTGATGGTGCCTGGAGAGCTGACCAGCTGACCATATCCTCTCCACACGTGTAGAGCCATCGGGGATGCTAGACACCCTTTTGGCCACTCCTGCCAGGCTGGGCAGAGATGCAGTATTTATAAAAGAAGAAATAATATATATATATTACTATATATATTATAGATATAATAATTAAGTTTATCCACCCACCCTGTTCCTTTATTTTAGCATGTGCACGTAGTGATTACACCATCATGTAGTAAGTACACCATCATGTAGTAAGTACACCATCACGTAGTAAGTACACCATCACGTAGTAAGTACACCATCACGTAGTAAGTACACCATCATGCTTTTGAGATAGGTGTCTTTTCAGATTCCACAATGATTCTTTAGTTGTGGACATTACATCACCACACTCCCTCTCTTTAGTTGTGGACATTACATCACCACACTCCCTCTCTTTAGTTGTGGACACTACATCACCACACTCCCTCTCTTTAGTTGTGGACATTACATCACCACACTCCCTCTCTTTAGTAGTGGACACTACATCACCCCCCCTACATCACCACACTCCCTCTCTTTAGTTGTGGACACTACATCACCACACTCCCTCTCTTTAGTTGTGGACACTACATCACCACACTCCCTCTCTTTAGTAGAGGACACTACATCACCACACTCCCTCTCTTTAGTTGTGGACACTACATCACCACACTCCCTCTCTTTAGTAGTGGACACTACATCACCACACTCCCTCTCTTTAGTAGTGGACACTACATCACCACACTCCCTCTCTTGGTCCTCATCTTTGTAAGTCACCTTGATTCAGCACCTGTGTGTTTCATCAGTTTCTTTACGAAAATGTTTAGTGAACTCCATGACAGTAGCTAAAGCAAGGGGTTACAGCAGCACACCAATAGACTACAAATTCGTGGTGGGGCGAGCATGCCACGAGCTCGTGAAAAGTGAGCGAAATTAGAGCTGGTGAAAAGACCCGACGCTCCAGCCTTTGAGAATCTTCCTCCAGTCAAATTGGCCACAGTCACTCCTCGCTCCACTCCAATGGAGTTATGAGAATTTATTAGCTTGTTTTTTTTGCTCCTGCTTAGGTAGGCTCCTTTTAAAGTTAGCTTCTTACTTCATCCTTCTATCTGGCTTAGTAACGTACTAACCAGAGCCCTTCGAAGTTACTGTAATATAAGTTTCTGCCGGCAGATAGCTACCTGACTGGCATATCTAGAAGCGACTATTTAATGGTCGACTTTGGGCATTAAAAACAGTCCAACTTCTCGTCTTTCTGAACTTGTAAAGAGAAATGGCGTGTGCTTTTGGTGGTTCATCTGTTTCATTCTGGTCATGCGTGCCCCGACCGTCGTAGCTAGTTCGTTAGCTAATGGTGCTTTTCAATACAACTGGGAACAAAAACAAAAACCATGTCAAATCACAACATCAGTGATCTTCTGATCGGAAAGCCAGAGCTCTAGAAAGAGGCCCCCGTTACCGATTAGGATTTCTGAGTTGGATGAATGTTCTAAACAAATTTTCCCAGTCGGAGCAATTTATTTCCCCAGAGTTCCAAGTTGTCTTGAACGCCCTGAAATCGGACTTTGGATATTTCCAAGATCTGAGGTCCACTTGAAGAAACTTTCAAAGTTCTTGAAATGTTCTGGATTGACTTACCTTCATGTCTTAAAGTAATAATGGACTGTCATTTCTCTTTGCTTATTTGAGCTGTTTTTGCCATAATATGGACTTGTTCTTTTACCAAGTAGGGATATCTTCTGTATACCACCCCTACCTTATCACAACACAACTTATTCACTCAAATGCATTAAGATGGAAAGAAATTTCACAAATTAACTTTTAACAAGACACACCTGTTAATTGAAATGCATTCCAGGTGACTACCTCATGAAGCTGGTTGAGAGAATGCCAAGAGTGTGCAAAGCTGTCATCAAGGCAAAGGGTGGCTACTTTGAAGAATACTTTGAAAATACATTTTTATTTGTTTAACACTTTTTTGGTTACTACATGATTCCATATGTGTTATTTCATAGTTTTGATGTATTCACTACTTTTCTACAATATAGAAAATAGTCAAATTAAAGAAAAACCCTTGAATGAGTAGGTGTGTCCAAACTTTTGACTGGTACAGTATATATGACCTATAATTAGTTACAATATGAGTGAAGTAGTTTTCCTTACAAAATAAATAATTTAGTCTGTTAAAAAGCATATTTTCTGTGTTGGAATGGTGTGGGCGTACCCCGACAACACAAGGGTGTGGGCGTACTCCGACAACACAAGGGTGTGGGCGTACCCCGACAACACAAGGGTGTGGGCGTACCCCGACAACACAAGGGTGTGGGCGTACCCCGACAACACAAGGGTGTGGGGCATACCCGACATTACACAATAATGTGGGCATTTCACTGACAACACAAGGGTGTGGGCAAGGACCCTTCGACAACACAAGGGTGTGGGCGTTGTTTCCCGACAACAGTCACCATTTCACTGTTAGTCTGCACCTGTTGACAACACAAGGGTGTTGGGCGCACCTGTTGTTTACCCAGGACCGACAACACAAGGGTGTGGGCAAGGACCCATCAGTCACCATTTCACTGTTAGTCTGCACCTGTTGTTTCCCAAGGACCCATCAGTCACCATTTCACTGTTAGTCTGCACCTGTTGTTTCCCAAGGACCCATCAGTCACCATTTCACTGTTAGTCTGCACCTGTTGTTTCCCAAGGACCCATCAGTCACCATTTCACTGTTAGTCTGCACCTGTTGTTTACCCAGGACCCTTCAGTCAGCATTTCACTGTTAGTCTACACCTGTTGTTTCCCAAGGACCCATCAGTCAGCATTTCACTGTTAGTCTACACCTGTTGTTTCCCAAGGACCCATCAGTCAGCATTTCACTGTTAGTCTGCTTCTGTTGTTTACGAAGCATGTGACAATTTGAACTGGTCTGTTTGAGATCCAAGTTTGAGGTGAAGATAAAAATTTAAAAAACATTTTCATCCAATTTATGATTTGGCCACATATGAGTATAGGATGAGTCAAAAGCATTATTTGAGTATGAGTTAACAGAATATTAACTTTTTAAAAGTAAACTTTCAGTGGGCAGTTACTTTAAAACTGCAATATTTTTTTCTCATCCTCATGACAAAATGTGAAGAATAGTGGACCCAATAAAAGTTATAATGAGAGGTCTATTTGGTCATTTTCACTTGAGGGACAGTTCAGCGTTAACAGGTGTCTTGTGTTACTTGTTTAACAGACAGACAGCATCCCCTCCAGTGTTGGCCTACAGGATGATGCCATGGAGGTGGAGCAGTCTGACCATAGGAAAGGAGACACGAGAAGTGATGACTCTGGAACTATGGATGAAAAGTATCCTTGTCCACCTCCAAAAAGGTATCCTTTCCAAAACGTTCTGCTAAAACTGGATGTCATTCAATGCTCATGGTTATTTAAATCCCCTTCCCCAATACAAATCCTGCATACCTGCATATGTTTAGACCAAGGCTCACCAACCATCTCCTACCATCCTGGAGGTTTTTCACTCCAACACAAATTTAGCACACCTGATTCTAATAATTAGCTGGTTGATAAGCTGAACCAAGTTGATACAAATCAGATGTTATTGGTCCATGCACATGGTTAGCAGATGTTATTGGTCCATACACATGGTTAGCAGATGTTATTGGTCCATACACATGGTTAGCAGATGTTATTGGTCCATACACTTGGTTAGCAGATGTTATTGGTCCATACACATGGTTAGCAGATGTTATTGGTCCATACACATGGTTAGCAGATGTTATTGGCCCATACACTTGGTTAGCAGATGTTATTGGCCCATACACATGGTTAGCAGATGTTATTGGCCCATACACTTGGTTAGCAGATGTTATTGGTCCATACACTTGGTTAGCAGATGCTATTGGTCCATACACTTGGTTAGCAGATGTTATTGGTCCATACACATGGTTAGCAGATGTTATTGGCCCATACACTTGGTTAGCAGATGCTATTGGTCACATACACTTGGTTAGCAGATGCTATTGGTCACATACACATGGTTCGCAGATGTTATTGGTCACATACACTTGGTTAGCAGATGTTATTGGCCCATACACTTGGTTAGCAGATGTTATTGGTCCATACACATGGTTAGCAGATGTTATTGGTCACGTACACATGGTTAGCAGATGTTATTGGTCACATACACTTGGTTAGCTGATGTTATTGGCCCATACACATGGTTAGCAGATGTTATTGGTCACATACACATGGTTAGCAGATGTTAATGAGAGTATAGCAAAATTCTTGTGCTTCTAGTACCGACCATGCAGTAATATCTAACAAGTAATATCTAACAATTCCCCCAACAACTACCTAATACACACAAATCTAAAGAGGTGAATTAAAATATGTCCACATAAATATATGGATGAGCGACGGCCGAACGGCACAGGCAAGGTGCAGCAGATGGTATAAAATACAGTATATACATATGAGATGAGTCAAGTAAGATATGTAAACATTATTAAAGTGGCATTGTTTTAAAGTGACTCGTGATCTATTCATTAAAGTGTTAGGTGATTGGGTCTTGAGTTAGTAATGACTTTTTAACAGTCTGATGGCCTTGAGATCTAAGCTGTTTTTCAATCTCTCAGTCCCAGCTTTGATGCACCTGTACCCCAGTTACAACTGGAGTTGGACTGAAAACCTTACAGGAGGGTAGCTCTCCAGGAACAGGGTTGTAGTGAAAACCTACAGGAGGGTATCACTCCAGGAGCAGGGTTGTAGTGAGTTAAAACCTACAGGAGGGTAGCTCTCCAGGAACAGGGTTGTAGTGAAAACCTACAGGAGGGTAGCTCTCCAGGAGCAGGGTTGTAGTGAAAACCTACAGGAGGGTAGCTCTCCAGGAACAGGGTTGTAGTGAAAACCTACAGGAGGGTAGCTCTCCAGGAGCAGGGTTGTAGTGAAAACCTACAGGAGGGTAGCTCTCCAGGAACAGGGTTGTAGTGTAAACCTACAGGAGGGTAGCTGTCCAGGAACAGGGTTGTAGTGTAAACCTACAGGAGGGTAGCTCTCCAGGAGCAGGGTTGTAGTGTAAACCTACAGGAGGGTATCTCTCCAGGAACAGGGTTGTAGAGCCCTGGTTTAGATCATACTCATCTGATTATTATTGTTTGTTTTCATTTCAGGACAGACACGGGGGAAACGCAGGTGTCGGCAAAAGAGAGACTTAAAATCTATTTCCACGCCATCCTCTCAATGGACTTCAATCTTGACCAGAATGAGGATCGCCTTTTCGTATGGGCAGGGGAGGAAACGGGGAGCTGGGAATCCAATGCAGTTGAGCTAACCGTGACAAAGTGGGTTCGCTTCACGTGTGTGTCTACTGTATGTTCAACCGGAATTTAGTGGTTTGTCCCATTTGGGGCACGTGATGTCATCATGTAACTATTAAAACCATCCGCTCCACGTTACATTCTAAAGGCCTACTGCTGGCAAAATCATTTTTCTTTAAAAAAAAATCTATATAACTATAAAGGTTATGTATATTTGCAGACAACGATTGTCTTGACTTTCAAGAATGCCTGAATTGCTGACCTTGCTTGGTGAAACTGGCTGGTTGCAAGTTTCCAAATTGTTTCAAATCTATCGGAGTGTGAAGTTTTCACCATCCCAATTGTTTCATATCTATCGGAGTGTGAAGTTTTCACCATCCCAATTGTTTCATATCTATCGGAGTGTGAAGTTTTCACCATCCCAATTGTTTCATATCTATCGGAGTGTGAAGTTTTCACCATCCCAATTGTTTCAAATCTATCGGAGTGTGTTTTCAGATCCCTGACAAGGTACAAAATAGTTAACCCACTGTTCCTAGGAGTGTGAAGTTTTCACTTGCCATTGTAATCTGATTTCACGATCTAAATAGGAGTGTGAAGTTTTCACCATCCCAATTGTTTCAGATCTATAGGAGTGTGAGGTTTTCACCCTGGCACGAACGCGGCTAAAAGTTGGCATATGAGAATTGTTAGAATATGGCAAATATGATTAAATTCTATCCATGCTGGCTTTTGCGACCTGAGACACAAGGTGTCAGCCTTTATTAATGCTCAATTTGCTTTAATGGAAACACTTCGACTGCATCTTTGTTCGACATTCTAGGTTTTGGAGAAAACATTTATTTTTGTTATTTTTTTAGGTGTGACTCATTTACGTCCAGCTGTTTTTATCAACGCGACAGTTCAATGGAAATACGCAGCGTGGCGATCCACTGAGAGGACACAGACGTCAGGTCAACGTCTAGCTTTGATTTACATTTGGTTGAGTTGTCAACTAAACGTGAATTCATTGGATTTAGGTTGAGTGAAGTAGATCAAATTCCCTTACATTGATGACTTTTTGCAAATCCAATCAGTTTTCTACGTTGATTCAATGTCACCACATGGATTTTTGTTGTTGTTGTTGAAATGTTGTGTAAACAATGTTGATTCAACCAGGTTTTTTTGCCCAGTGGGAAGCAAATCTATTTTCTATGAAAACGTTCTAAATGTTTGTGGAAACCTAGCTGTTGAACCCATATTTCTCCAACACTCACTGCCTCGGGTCTGCATTGAAACTGGGGCAACAGGGCGTTCAGTGTCGTTACTCCTGGCCTGTGGACGGCCCTTTCTAGGGTAATCAGTGTGGCACATATCGGAAAATACATCAGGTTAATCCAATATGCTTAAAACACCATGTGTGTAAGTTTAAATGTATTTACATGTTTACTTACAATCTCTCCAGGGAACTGGGAGTGCATGGATTCTTAGTCGAAGGAATCCTGGTCACTGACCAAGCTGTGTCCATACCATACCGATATATTGTCTACAGTTCCAAAAGGGCAACTTATGAGTACGAGTACATTGATTCTACACATCCCACCGGAAGAAGAAGTCTTTCTGTAAATAACAAACTACTCGATGAGGAAGGTAGGAGTTTTGTAGAATTTCTACAACTGTTTTCAATTGCAATGGGCTGCATTTAATTGGAACACATGAGATGGCAGCTTTTGGGTGATGCTCATCCCATTTTAGAACACGTTTTTTTAGCCTTGTCATTATGGGGTATTGTGACGTCATTATGGGGTATTGTGACGTCATTATGGGGTATTGTGACGTCATTATGGGGTATTGTGATGTCATTATGGGGTATTGTGATGTCATTATGGGGTATTGTGATGTCATTATGGGGTATTGTGTGACGATTGATGAGGAAAAACAAACAATTCAATTTTAAAATAAGGTTGTAACATAACAAAATGTGCAAAAAGTCAAGGGGTCTGAATACTTTCCGAATGCACTGTAGATTCAGCTTTGATCTGGCTTTATTAAGCACCATTCTCCATTCATCACAGAAAATTGCCAGAGTAGCCTGCTCTTTGGGCAGCTGAACAAGTAGAGCAGAGATTGTGCATAAAGAACAAAATCCCACTTATACACGTAAGCTTCAGACTTTAAAAAAAAAAAAAAATCTAAACTATTTTAGGTCAAACTCGACTGTAAACTAAGTTGAAATGAGTTTTGAGTCAAGTGCATAGTATTCCATTTAAAAAATAAAAAAAAACATTTTTAGCAACATATCAACTTATTTGTGCTGTCAAAATGTCTCTTTCCTGCTTTGCCAAGAACATCACATAAAACATGGGTTGGCTAAAGTGGCATCTTTTTTTTGTGTCCACTCCACTCCTCCTCCACCCCTCCTCCTCCCCCCCACCCCATCCCTCCACCCCACCCCACACCTCCCACACCCATCCCCTCCCCCCACCCCCCCTCCTCCACCCCCCCACCCCATCCCTCCTCCACCCCTCATCCCCCCACCCCACACCTCCTCCACCCCACCCCTCCTCCACCCCTCCCCCACCCATGCCCCCTCCTCCACCCATCCCCACCCCTCCTCCACCCATCCCCACCCCTCCTCCACCCATCCCCACACCTCCTCTACCCCTCCTCTACCCCTCCTCCTCCTCCCCTCCACCCCACCCATGCCCCCCTCCTCCACCCATCCCCACCCCTCCTCCACCCATCCCCTACCCCACCACAGGGGCTTGGCATCAGTATGATGACATTATCTGTGCCTCGCCATCCAAGGATGTGTCCAAAAGAATAATCCAAGGCAGAGAAATCGCAGGGAAGATAATGCTTCAGACTATTTTTGAACTCCTTCACAGCTGGAATGACATTCAACTCAACTGTTTCATGAAACGACTGATTCAATTTGAACAGATTTACAGGAAACCGTCATTGTATGCAGGCACCAACAAGAATATGAGAAAACAAGAAACAAATAAAGATGTGAGTTATTTTTAAAGAATTGTTAAATAAACATAATGGCATTCAGATAATGCATGGACCAGCGATAATGCATAGACGTTATGCCAAATTATTTATAGAAAAATACATGCTGTTTTACCGTGATTTAATAGTTGAGAAAGAAACGCATTGCCGTTTACAAATGTCTTAAACAGTCTTCTAACATTATGTTTTACTCCAAGGTTCAAAAGCTGCTGAAACAGTTCATTCTGGAGAGTGTGCTTCCTCAGCTGCTGAAGAAGGGAGAGGGAAGGAGTCCCACTTTTCAGGACCAAATGAAGGCCGCTGTGATCGTACTGTATATGCGTAAACATTATGAGATCCCACTAGAGAAAGCAGAAGTCGCTGGTTTATGCTTTGCTCTCTGTCTGCCCAACATGCCTAAAGACGAGTTCCTGAAGTATTGGACAGATTTTACACAACCCGTCGTACTTCTCAAAATGTGAGTACGTTGTGTTAACATTACAGTTCCTCAGCTATTGGCCTAAACCAAAAGATGGGATGCTTCACATACAATTCAATAACTCAAGTGGCAGTTACATTTCCCTACAGGTTTATATAGAGGCGGACGGACCTGAAGGCTGTTGGTTTAATGCTGCATTCATAACCAAATGGAAAGGTGGTAATTACCAGTTGTAAATACCAGTGGGATGCCTTCACATGCTTTCAACTCATTGAGAAACACAACTCCAGTCAAGTTGTAGAAACATCTCAAGGATGATCAATTGAAACAGGATGCACCTGAGCTCAATTTCGAGTCTCATAGCAAAGGGTCTGAATACTGATGTAAATGTGATATTTCGTATTTTATACATTTCCAAACATTTCTAAAAACTTGTTTTTCTTTTGTCATTATCGGGTATTCCAAATCAAATCAAAGTTTATTTGTCACGTGTGCCGAATACAACAGGTGTAGTAGACCTTATAGTGAAATGCTGAATACAACAGGTGTAGTAGACCTTATAGTGAAATGCTGAATACAACAGGTGTAGTAGACCTTATAGTGAAATGCTGAATACAACAGGTGTAGTAGACCTTATAGTGAAATGCTGAATACAACAGGTGTAGTAGACCTTATAGTGAAATGCTGAATACAACAGGTGTAGTAGACCTTATAGTGAAATGCTGAATACAACAGGTGTAGTAGACCTTATAGTGAAATGCTTACTTACATGCTCTAACCAATAGTGCAAAAAAGGTAGTAGGTGAACAAAGAGAGAGTGAAAAACAGTAGTGAGGCTATATACTGTAGAGAGGCTATATACAGTAGAGAGGCTATATACAGTAGAGGTTATATACAGTAGAGAGGCTATATACAGTAGAGGGGCTATATACCTTATACAGTAGAGGGGCTATATAATAGAGGGGCTATATACAGTAAAGGTCTAGACCTTAAGTCTAATACTGAATACATCTCTTCAGTGGGTCAGGTGTCTAGTAGACCTTACCCTTGCTGTCTCTGCCTGGCCGGTTCCCCTCTTTCCACTGGGATTCTCTGCCTCTAACCCTATTACAGGGGCTGAGTCACTGGCTTGCTGGGGCTCTCTCAAATGAGTGGGTTGATTCACTGATGTGGTCATCCTGTCTGGGTTGGGCCCCCAGTTGGGTTGTGCCGTAGATCTTTGCGGGCTATACTCAGCTTTGTCTCAGGATGGTAAGTTGGTGGTGAAGATATCCCTCCAGTGGTGTGGGGGCTGTGCTTTGGCATAGTGGGTGGGGTTATATCCTTCCTGTTTGGCCCTGTCTTTGGGGTGTCCTTAGTTATTCTCATCCTACCCCTCCTGTCAGCCTTCAGTATTTATGCTGCAGTAGTTTATGTGTCGGGGGGCTGGGGTCAGTTTGTTATACAGTACAGGTGTCCTGTAGAACCTAAGTGTGCGTTCTCTAATTCTCTCCTCTCTCTCTCGGAGGTGAGCCCTAGGACCATGCCCCAGGACTACCTGACATGAGGCTGTAGTCCACCTGGCCGTGCTGCTGCTCCAGTTTCAACTGAACCGCGGCCCTAGGACCATGCCCCAGGACTACTTGACATGATGACTCCTTGCTGTCCCCAGTCCAGTGCTGTGCTCCAGTTTCAACTGTTCTGCCTTATTATTATTCGACCATGCTGGTCATTTATGAACATTTGAACAGCCATGTTCTGTTATAATCTCTACCCGGCACAGCCAGAAGAGGACTGGCCACCCCACATAGCCTGGTTCCTCTCTAGGTTTCTTCCTAGGTTTGGCTTTTCTAGGGAGTTTTTCCTAGCCACCGTGCTTCTACACCTGCATTGCTTGCTGTTTGGGGTTTTAGGCTGGGTTTCTGTACAGCACTTTGAGATATCAGCTGATGTACGAAGGGCTATATAAATAAATTTGATTTGATTTGATTTGATTTAAAGGGGCTATATACAGTAGTGAGGCTATATACAGTAGAGGGGCTATATGCAGTAGAGGGGCTATATGCAGTAGAGGGGCTATATGCAGTAGAGGGGCTATATGCAGTAGAGGGGCTATATGCAGTAGAGGGGCTATATGCAGTAGAGGGGCTATATACAGTAGAGGGGCTATATACAGTAGTGAGGCTACATACAGTAGAGAGGCTATATACAGAAGAGTGGCTATATACAGTAGAGAGGCTATATACAGTAGCCAGAGGTATATACAGTAGAGGCTACATACAGGGGCTATATAGTAGGGGCTATATACAGTAGGGGCTATATACAGTAGAGAGGCTACATACAGTAGAGGGTGAATAGCTGTCGGTGGCATGAAAAGGTTTTTGATGAATAAATAAGTTGTAGGTGTGATGAGGGCTTGACCACTCACTGACCAATCAACTATCCCCATTGTTCCCTATTGCTTAATATTGCTGGCCGATTATTGACGGTCTTTGTTTTGTCATCAACTCCAATTTGGCTGAAGGGTCTGGATTATTCTCATCCTAGCCCAGTGTGGATTGATTGGATTATTCTCATCCTAGCCCAGTGTGGATTGATTGGATTATTCTCATCCTAGCCCAGTGTGGATTATTGGATTATCATCCTAGCCCAGTGTGGATATGATAGGATTATTCTCATCCTAGCCCAGTGATTGGATTATTCTCATCCTAGCCCAGTGTGGATTGATTGGATTATTCTCATCCTAGCCCAGTGTGGATTGATTGGATTATTCTCATCCTAGCCCAGTGTGGATTGATTGGATTATTCTCATCCTAGCCCAGTGTGGATTGATTGGATTATTCTCATCCTAGCCCAGTGTGGATTGATTGGATTATTCTCATCCTAGCCCAGTGTGGATTGATAGGATTATTCTCATCCTAGCCCAGTGTGGATTGATTGGATTATTCTCATCCTAGCCCAGTGTGGATTGATAGGATTATTCTCATCCTAGCCCAGTGTGGATTGATTGGATTATTCTCATCCTAGCCCAGTGTGGATTGATAGGCTAATTTGTAAATAGCATTATGCTAAATAGGTTTGGCTTGTTTCTAGTCCACATTGTTGTAATTGGCTTCAACATGTAGTCTAGGCATGTCTTTACACATCACATAGACATTACTTCTCCCTAAACAGATTGCCAGAGCTGTTGGTGATATTACTTCTCTCCTAAACAGATTGCCAGAGCTGTTGGTGACATTACCTCTCTCCTAAACAGATTGCCAGAGCTGTTGGTGACATTACCTCTCTCCTAAACAGATTGCCAGAGCTGTTGGTGACATTACCTCTCTCCTAAACAGATTGCCAGAGCTGTTGGTGACATTACCTCTCTCCTAAACAGATTGCCAGAGCTGTTGGTGACATTACTCTCTCCTAAACAGATTGCCAGAGCTGTTGGTGACATTACTCTCCTAAACAGATTGCCAGAGCTGTTGGTGATTCTCATCCTAAACAGCCCAGAGCTGTTGGTGACATTATTCCTAAACAGATTGCCAGAGCTGTTGGTTATTCTCTCCTAAACAGATTGCCAGAGCTGTTGGTGACATTACTTCTCTCCTAAACAGATTGCCAGAGCTGTTGGTGACATTACCTCTCTCCTAAACAGATTGCCAGAGCTGTTGGTGACATTACTCTCTCCTAAACAGATTGCCAGAGCTGTTGGTGACATTACTTCTCTCCTAAACAGATTGCCAGAGCTGTTTGACATTACCTCTCTCCTAAACAGATTGCCAGAGCTGTTGGTATTACTTCTCTCCTAAACAGATTGCCAGAGCTGTTGGTGACATTACCTCTCTCCCACAGATTGCCAGAGCTGTTGGTGACATTACTTCTCTCCTGATTGCCAGAGCTGTTGGTGACATTACCTCTCTCCTAAACAGATTGCCAGAGCTGTTGGTGACATTATCTCCTAAACAGATTTCCAGAGCTGTTGGTGACATTATTCTCTCCTAAACAGATTGCCAGAGCTGTTGGTGACATTACTTCTCTCCTAAACAGATTTCCAGAGCTGTTGGTGACATTACTTCTCTCCTAAACAGATTGCCAGAGCTGTTGGTGACATTACTTCTCTCCTAAACAGATTTCCAGAGCTGTTGGTGACATTACCTCTCTCCTAAACAGATTTCCAGAGCTGTTGGTCTCTCTCCTAAACAGATTGCCAGAGCTGTTGGTGACATCTCTCTCCTAAACAGATTGCCAGAGCTGTTGGTGACATTACCTCTCTCCTACACAGATTGCCAGAGCTGTTGGTGACATTACCTCTCTCCTAAACAGATTGCCAGAGCTGTTGGTGACATTACTTCTCTCCTAAACAGATTGCCAGAGCTGTTGGTGACATTACTTCTCTCCTAAACAGATTGCCAGAGCTGTTGGTGACATTACTTCTCTCCTAAACAGATTGCCAGAGCTGTTGGTGACATTACTCTCTCCTAAACAGATTGCCAGAGCTGTTGGTGACATTACTTCTCTCCTAAACAGATTGCCAGAGCTGTTGGTGACATTACTTCTCTCCTAAACAGATTGCCAGAGCTGTTGGTGACATTACTTCTCTCCTAAACAGATTGCCAGAGCTGTTGGTGACATTACTTCTCTCCTAAACAGATTGCCAGAGCTGTTGGTGACATTACTTCTCTCCTAAACAGATTGCCAGAGCTGTTGGTGACATTACTCTCTCCTAAACAGATTGCCAGAGCTGTTGGTGACATTAAACAGATTGCCAGAGCTGTTGGTGACATTACCTCTCTCCTACACAGATTGCCAGAGCTGTTGGTGACATTACTTCTCTCCTAAACAGATTTCCAGAGCTGTTGGTGACATTACTTCTCTCCTAAACAGATTGCCAGAGCTGTTGGTGACATTACTTCTCTCCTAAACAGATTGCCAGAGCTGTTGGTGACATTACCTCTCTCCTAAACAGATTGCCAGAGCTGTTGGTGACATTACCTCTCTCCTAAACAGATTGCCAGACCTGTTGGAGAAACTGATAGACATTGCGAAGGAGGAGGGGATTCTAGTGATTCCCATGCTCCATCTCGTCAAAGGTTCCTCCAAACCCTTTGAACCAATCCCTGTCACAATCACACCAAGTTGCAAGACTTGGGTAGGTCTGCAAAAAGTGACCAACACGTCACAGAACAACAACGACAGCAGGTACCATATTTCTCTCCCATTTCACGTAGACAAATATTTGTGACTATCGGGGTTTGGGGTCTGTTCCATTTCAATTCGGCGAATTCAGTCTGTAAACTGAAATTCTCATTTAAATGTTTTGTCTCATAGAAAACCAGTGAGGAAAATTTGAATTAGAATCTGTTTAGGCCTAGTGAATTCACTGAATTGAAATGGAATTAGCCCCAATTCTGGTGACTAAAAAAATTGAATCCTTTACTTAGCTTAGTTTAGTCCTCTTACATTTTTTTGTGGGGGGCGGACGTTGCTAATAACCCTTAACTCCTCCATTTGTAGAACAATGTTGAATCTCATTAAAGCCAATGGACATTTAGTGGAGATGGACAGACTAGCGAGCCGTTCCTGGATGTGTCTACTGGCCGTAGAGGATCTGGTAGAATACAGCTCCATCGTCAAAGTTGAGCTCCTGGACATGCTTCTTGTTTTCACTGTGAAGGCTCCTGTGAGTGTATCCAGCAGCAACAATGGGGTGAGATAAAATCACTTACTGTAGTTGAAGACATTGTATCGTACTGAGGTAACGCCCCAAGAATGGTACTAACTTAAATGTTATTTTCATGCTTTACAGAATTTCACTGCCACTCTTTCACATATTCAAAACCATCTTAAAGAGCAAAAATACAGGTGATTTGACATACTTGTCTAATGAGTTTGTTTCAATATTGACAGTTGACAGTTGACATTTGAAAACTACACGTCTTTTTTTGTTTTTTTTTTTTTTGCAGTTGTTTCAATGATGGTTATGGGAGTGAGTGCTTGGCAACAACAGTGGAACTGCTGAAGAAGATATGCAATGGAGGTCGATCCTCAAAATTCACAGCCATCCCTGTAGACTGCGTGAGCTTGTTAGTCTCAGTATCAAACTTTTCCCAGTCCAAGGTATGTAGAAATGATATTTACTGTTACCATTATTTAATCGGGAAGGTTTATGGAGAACACATTCTCTGTGACAAAAACAACCTTGACGACCTGACCGTTCTCTTTCACAACAACAATATATAAAACAATGCTGGCAATATACTGTCCGGTATTAGAATGGTTTTGAACAATTCACTTGTTGAAAGAACCTAATGTCAGGCAGTGTCCCTGTTGCATGGCTGCATTACACCGCATGTAATAATATCATTAAGAATATATTATAAACTGGGTGGTTCCAGTCCTGAATGCTGATTGGCTGACAGTCGTGGTATATCAGACCATATAACCACGGGTATGACAAAACATTCGTAGTGCTCTAATTTACATTGGTAACCAGTTTACAATAGCAATAAGGCACCTCGTGGGTTTGTGATACATGGCTAATATACCACGGCTAAGGGCTGTGTCCAGGCACTCCGTGCTGCATCGTGCCTAAGAACAGCCCTTACACATGGTATATTGGCCATATACCACACCCCCTCGGGAGCGTATTGCTTAAATAAATGATAGGTTATATCCTCAGCAGTCTTGACTCTCTGAGGTAATGGAACCAGTGTCTTTAAACCTAAAACATTGGCACCAGTCTCACCAGTCAAATCCCATAGTGTGTTCCTAGTATTAGACTTAATGGGATGTAGACTATGGCTGTGTACGAATACTCATACTAGTGTCAAAGACACGACACTAGTGTTCTAAGGTATGCATTTTAGGTATGCGAAAACAGAAAGTTTTGTATGCTTTAAATGCCAGGATGTCGTATTCATTTCGGCTTTTCATCTAGTAGAATTCCGCTGCACACTTTAAAAAGACGATGGTCTTTCCAGATTCACATGTTTAACAACCGCTGATAATCAAATAATGAGATAAGGGGACGCGCTGTACCCAGACATGTATGAATGGTGGGAAACAACCGAGTCTGCATTGGATGAGGATTTCTCAGTATGTCAGTGTGTTGATATGTGTTGCTTACTGCATTCGTTTTTTACTGAACAGTAAGTATGTACTGTAGTAGGCAAGACAGATTTCGGACACAGCCATTAGATTTCCTACTGCCAAACAGTAATTACGAGACCTTATGTAAGCCTATAGAGTAATAGATTTTGTTTGACATGTTCTAGAAGCGCGGGGGGGTGGGGGGCGTTTTCATGAAACCTGGTTGTCAAATTTATTGGTGGCTTGTATACAAGGATACCATACAATCAATCAAATCTCGAAATCTTAATCACGTTTTCTTATCATTTTTTTTTAAAACAAATGGATATGATTTACTTGTTTTGAACTAATCCTTGTGGGTTCTGTATTTCCTAAGAGTAATATCCTAACCTGAGATCTGTGATACCTCAAATGATTGCAATCATTTTCAGAGATATGTGTGATTTAAGATTAAAACGGTTCCATTTTTTAATTTTTTTTATGTAATTTTGAAAATTACTTTTTTTTATTTTTTTCAAGACATGTGATGAGGGAGAAGACACTATCCGTTCAAAGAATCTGAGGCTGCTGTCTGAGTCAATCGACATCGTCAGATCCTGGATCAGTACGACCTTCAAAGACAAGTTGCGCGATACCTCAGAGATCAAGGTGAGAGAATTACTCAACTTTTTAATTGCACAGATTATGGACCAAGCATTTTTTTTAATAAGAAGCTCCATTGTTAATGCGGTGACCTTTCACTTGCGTTCAGCTGTGTCCCATGTTACGTTTACATGGCTGTGTTACATCGCATGTAATAATATCATCAAAAAAAAAATATATATATTATAAACTGGGTGGTTCGAGCCCTGAGTTCTGATTGGCTGTCAGCCATGGTATATCAGACCATATTTGAAAATAAAATACCCTTTATACCCTGATGAAGACAGCTTGGCTGTCGAAACGTTGGTATTAAAATGTTTGCATCTGAGCTCCTAGAGTGTTTCGGCTCTCTTTTATTTTCAAGTTTCTACTCCGCTAGCCAGCACCTCGTCTTAATAGGTGTGCGTTTCTTTTTCTTCTATATCAGACCATATTACCACGGTTATGACAAAACAATTGTATGCATATATGAGCCTTTTTAATATTGTCTTATAATAAGGATTTACGTCTCTCTTCGTGGTAACATTTCAACTGACTCAAAACAGATTCTGATTGGCTGTCACCCGTGGTATATCAGATCATATACCACGGGTATGACAAAACAATTATACGCATGTTTGAGCCTTTTTAATATTGTCTTATAATAAAACAGCTGCTATTTAGTCAGGAATTCTCTTATAAGACATCAGAAAGGGGTCATGCATCACAGGTTTCATAACGTAATCACACATGCTAAATAAATATATCATTAAATAAATAGTTACTGTACTAATAAGTTCATGTCCGATTCGTTAATGCCGTATGTTGTCGCATGGCAGTTTTTTAAAATTACATTTAAAAAGTATTGTTGTACATCAATTTGTTAACCACATGCTCTCCTTATTGGCTATGATTCACAGATGTGGAATAGCATCATCTCTCTCAGTTTTGTAAATGTGGATTTCACCAAGAAATGGAGACAAACCTTCTGTACGGATTTAGAGGGCAAACTTAAACAGGTGTGGAACTGCTACAAAGAGCATTGATTTTAACTCTTATTATTATTATTATTATTTGTGTCCAGTGGAGATGTTTTGATTTGTTAAAAACACATTTTCAGATCTCCTCTCTGGATCAAATAGAGATATACTGCTCAAAGATGGAGGAGATTGATAACTGTCATCCAAACATGACTTGTAGTATTGAGAAATGTGCTCTTGAAGCTGTCCCCTCATTGTGCCAGGTATGAGTACACCTCAAGTAGTCCACATGGAAACACATGGAAACCTTTAAATACTCATATTTCCGCCCCACTTTTTGGGGCCTAATGCTTACAGGATTACTTTTGTTGGTAATAAATACAGGTAACTGCCAAAATAATAGAAACACTTGAGTAAATGGTTTTCTGGTGGCTCTGTTGTGGTGTGGAGTGCATTTTCCTGGCATGGTTGAGTTCCACTCAACCCCTTAGAGGCCAAGGTAAATGCCAGTAAATACACAGCCATTGGGTGAATCATTTCTATCCTGATGGAAGTGTTCTCTTCCAGGATGACAATGCCCCCCCATCCACAGGGCACGAGGGGTCACTGAATGGTTTGATGAGCATGAACACGATGTAAATCGCATGCATGGCCGTCTCAGTCTCCAGATCGCAACCCCAATTGAACACTTATGAGAGATGTAGGAGTGGGGCCTGGGACGGCGTTTTCCACCAGCGAATGACGTCACATCCCTCCAATAGAGTTCCAGATACTTTAAGAATCTAAGAATCCAAAGTGCTTTGAAGCTGTTCTGGCAGCTCATGGTGGCCCAACACCCTATTAAACACTATGTTGAAGGGGGGGGTTCCTTTTATTTTGGCAGTTCCATGAATGATTCAACGTAGGCATATATATATATATATATGCACATGCTGCATTACAAATGGAAAATGATCTTGAACTAATGTAATTTTAATGATTTTTCTCACACAGAGTAAATCAGAGGGGAAACTCTTTGAGAGGTTTCAGATTAACAGGAAGTTTGGGAAACTCATCTCAGCCATAATCCAGAAAACCTGGCCAAGAGATAACCATGGAAACAAGGACGAGATGGTCTTTCAACACCTCATGACTTGGACTGCAGCCAAAAATATATTTGAACTACATGGTACTTACACTTTCCTATTTTAAGCATCGTGTAAGCTCAAACAATTCATCCATTCAAACACTTAAAATGTAATGTGTGTCTTTCTTGGTGTGTCGTTTAGGTGCTGATGAAAAGCTGATTGAGCAGCTCTCTAAAGAGGCCAAGGTCAAAATTACTGAAGCAATCTCATCCTTCAAAGTAATTTGTAACCAGCTGATCAACGGAAGCATCAAGATCAAACTGCTCAATGACATCTTGGAAAAGAAAGATACTTTCACAGAGCTGATGGAGATAGGTAATGGAGATAGCTGATGGAGATAGCTGATGGAGATAGCTGATGGAGATAGGTAATGGAGATAGGTAATGGAGATAGCTGATGGAGATAGGTCATGGAGATAGCTCATGGAGATAGGTCATGGAGATAGCTCATGGAGATAGCTGATGGAGATAGGTAATGGAGATAGCTCATGGAGATAACTGATGGAGATAGCTCATGGAGATAACTGATGGAGATAGCTGATGGAGATAGGTCATGGAGATAGCTCATGGAGATAACTGATAGCTGATGGAGATAGCTCATGGAGATAACTGATGGAGATAGGTAATGGAGATAGCTCATGGAGATAGCTCATGGAGATAACTGATGGAGATAGCTGATGGAGATAGGTAATGGAAATAGATGATGGAGATAGAACACACAACCTTCCATTACCTATCTGGGGCAGCAGGTAGCTTAGTGTTTAGAGCGTCGGGCCAGTAACTGAAAGCTTGCTGGATCGAATCCTGACGAGGTAAGAATGTGTCGTTCTGCCCCTGAACAAGGCAGTTTAACCCACTGTTCCCCAGTAGGCCGTCATTGTAAATAAGAATTTATTCTTATTAACTGACTTGCCTAGTTCAATAAAGGTTCAATTTAAAAAATACACTGCTCAAAAAAATAAAGGGAACACTAAAATAACACATCCTAGATCTGAATGAATGAAATATTCTTATTAAATACTTTTTTCTTTACATAGTTGAATGTGCTGACAACAAAATCACACAAAAATTATCAATGGAAATCAAATTTATCAACCCATGGAGGTCTGGATTTGGAGTCACACAAAATTAAAGTGGAAAACCACACTACAGGCTGATCCAACTTTGATGTAATGTCCTTAAAACAAGTCAAAATGAGGCTCAGTAGTGTGTGTGGCCTCCACGTGCCTGTATGACCTCCCTATAACGCCTGGGCATGCTCCTGATGAGGTGGCGGATGGTCTCCTGAAGGATCTCCTCCCAGACCTGGACTAAAGCATCCGCCAACTCCTGGACAGTCTGTGGTGCAACGTCGCGTTGGTGGATGGAGTGAGACATGATGTCCCAGATGTGCTTAATTGGTTTCAGGTCTGGGGAACGGGCGGGCCAGTCCATAGCATCAATGCCTTCCTCTTGCAAGAACTGCTGACACACTCCAGCCACGTGAGGTCTAGCATTGTCTTGCATTAGGAGGAACCCAGGGCCAACCGCACCAGCATATGGTCTCACAAGGTGTCTGAGGATCTCATCTCGGTACCTAATGGCAGTCAGGCTACCTCTGGCGAGCACATGGAGGGCTGTGCGGCCCCCCCAAAGAAATGCCACCCCACACCATGACTGACCCACCGCCAAACCGGTCATGCTGGAGGATGTTGCAGGCAGCAGAACGTTCTCCACGGCATCTCCAGACTGTAACGTCTGTCATGTGCTCAGTGTAGACCTGCTTTCATCTGTGAAGAGCACAGGGCGCCAGTGGCGAATTTGCCAAACTTGGTGTTCTCTGGCAAATGAAAAACGTCCTGCACGGTGTTGGGCTGTAAGCACAACCCCCACCTGTGCACGTCGGGCCCTCATACCACCCTCATGGAGTCTGTTTCTGACCGTTTAAGCAGACACATGCACATTTGTGACCTGCTGGAGGTCATTTTGCAGGGCTCTGGCAGTGCTCCTCCTTGCACAAAGGCGGAGGTAGCGGTCCTGCTGCTGGGTTGTTGCCCTCCTACAGCCTCCTCCACATCTCCTGATGTACTGGCCTTTCTCCTGGTAGCGCCTTCGTGCTCTGGACACTACGCTGACAGACACAGCAAACCTTCTTGCCACAGCTCGCATTGATGTCCCATCCTGGATGAGCTCCACTACCTGAGCCACTTGTGTGGGTTGTAGACTCCGTCTCATGCTACCACGAGAGTGAAAGCACCGCCAGCATTCAAAAGTGACCAAAACATCAGCCAGGAAGCATAGGAACTGAGAAGTGGTCTGTGGTCCCCACCTGCAGAACCACTCCTTTATTGGGGGTGTCTTGCTAATTGCCTATAATTTCCACCTGTTGTCTATTCCATTTGCACAAAGCATGTGAAATTTATTGTCAATCAGTGTTGCTTCCTAAGTGGAGAGTTTGATTTCACAGAAGTGTGATTGACTTGGAGTTACATTGTGTTGTTTAAGTGTTCCCTTTATTTTTTTGAGCAGTGTATATATATAAAAGAAAAAAAAGAGATGATCACAAGCCTTCAAAATAAAATATATATATATATATATTTTTTGTAGGCTTGTGATCATCTCTTTTTTTCTGCTCATGAGGAAATGGGTAAGTCATAATGACATTAATGGCTGTGATATGCTTGTTTGGATCTCAATGCAGATTGTCTATCTTTGAATGAGAAGAACCAAGGCAAGAACCGTGCCTCTGTGGAAACGCTCCTCAATCTGAGGTCTGAGGAGGCTAGAGCTGTCAACCATGAGAAGGAGCTGGTGGAAATCTTGCTCACCATGAGCCGCAAACTAAATGAACACATCACAGGTGTGTGTGTGTGGTGTGTGTGTGTGTGTGTGTGTGTGTGTGTGTGTGTGTGTGTGTGTGTGTGTGTGTGTGTGACTGGGAGAATCTGATTGTAATACCAAAATCTTTACTGTTTTCATGTGCCATTGCAGTTCATTTTGGGGACATGGAAAAGAGACATCTGACCAACATTGAGGACATGACCTTGGACCAGTTCATGAAGGTTCACCCGTTTGACCAGCCTTCCTCTGGAATGCATGGTGTGGTTACCTACTTTGATCTTGATCAGAGCATGCGACAGATGGCAGATGTTTGGCACATGTTTGGAGACAGCCACATATTCAAGATGTTGTGGGAGAAACAGACCAAAGACTTTGCTTCTGAATTTGATTCCTTAGTAACACCAAAGGAGGTAACCAATGGTATTTTTAGACCTTGCTACGCTAAATACAAGAAGATCTACGAAGGCCTGAAGAATGGCAGTCTCAAGCTTAAAAGGGTTGATATCCTCTTCAATGACTACAAGGGCAAATATGAAAAGCTGGCAATGGATTTGGATATTATGTGCAGACTTAACAAGTCAGATAACAAACACTGGATCAAGGAAAGGGTCCAGCAGATTGAACAGTACCACGGCCTTCACTTGGCTGTGAAGTCTGCTCAAGTTATTATGAAGGTCAAGGAGACCCTAAATCTTCAAGGCGACTTCAAGGCCCTACAGACACTGCTAGACATTGTAAGGAGCTGATTTCTGAATTCAAATTGTCTACATTTTTGTGAAAAACTCTCATTTTGTTTTTGCATGATTTTACTCAAAACCCCATAGTGAAATAGATTTACTTTAAGCGTGAAATGAGAGATAATCAATGAGGGCAGGGGGAGTCCTGTGTAAATAATTTAAATAACCCTTGATGAGAAGTGCTCCCGACACGCAGCGGAGGGGCTGACCTAGCATGTAGTGGGTTAGTTCCGCAGGACTCAACAGAGTCCTGAGTTATCTAACGCGTACACCATGGCTGTTGCCACAGAAAACAATACTAACGCACACATTTGCCAGTAGAAAAGTTTTCAATTGAAATAATTAATTGTGTCCTTACTCCCGAGTGACGCAGCGGTCTAAGACACTGCATCTCAGTGCAGGCGTCACTGCAGTCCCTGGTTCGAATCCAGGCTGCATCACATTTGACTGTGATTGAGAGTCCCATAGGGTGGCACACAATTGGCCCAGCGACGTCTGGGTTTGGCCGGGGTAGGCCAGTCATTTTAAATTAGAATTTGTTCTTAACTGACTTGCCTCGTTTAAATAAAGGTTAACTAAAAAATTTAAATAAAAGATTCTGTGAACATCCACTGAAGCTAGCTAGCTAACTAGTTATCTAGGTTACAAAAAAACAAACAATTTTAACAATGCCAATTCCGTTTTCTTTCTTTTTTTACTTTGGATCAGAGGGAACCTGTGGTAAAATTTGACGTTCAGTTTCACGTCTTGGCGACATTGTAGCTGTCTAGAAGTGATTCATATGGCTCCGTGTCCACAAACCAAATGTGACAATAAAAACATGACAGAGCTTGTCCAAAGTAATTGAATGCTAGCTAGCTAGCTAGCCAAATTCATCTGCTTCCTCTGTCCCCATTGGTCTTGCATTTAAAATATTTGGTTTGTGTAGATATAGCAAAGTCGTTTGTAGCTAACATTGATGCCAATGAATATAAAGTCAAATCAAATTTTATTTGTCACATACACATGGTTAGCAGATGTTAATGCGAGTGTAGCGAAATGCTTGCGCTTCTAGTTCCGACCTTGCAGTAATATCTAACCTAACAATTTCACTAGTAAGGTGGGTTTTGTGAATGGATATTGTACGTAGTGTATTTAGGCACTTTTTGTGGAATTTCTTAGCTGTGGAATATAATTTGTTTTTCTGGGTGTTTATTTGAAAATAATCGACACCAGCCAATCATAATAAGATATTCCCGCCAAGCTGTGGGAAATTTAAGCGAGGATTAATAAACTAGGATTAAGCTAGGATTAAGCTAGGATTAATAAACTAGGATTAATAAACTAGGATTTAAACTAGGATTAAGCTAGGATTAATAAACTAGGATTAAACTAGGATTAATAAACTAGGATTAAGCTAGGATTAATAAACTAGGATTAAGCTAGGAATAAGCTAGGATTAATAAACTAGGATTAATAAACTAGGATTAAGCTAGGATTAATAAACTAGGATTAAGCTAGGATTAAGCTAGGATTAATAAACTAGGATTAAGCTAGGATTAAGCTAGGATTAATAAACTAGGATTAATAAACTAGGATTAAGCTAGGATTAATAAACTAGGATTAAGCTAGGATTAATAAACTAGGATTAAGCTAGGATTAATAAACTAGGATTAAGCTAGGATTAAGTGTGTATAATTATGATTTATTTTGATCTATTTATTTTTTTAATATAACAGTTTGTAGCATTCACCTTTATTGAATTGCGTTTAGTCGTTTAGTCGCTGTACACCACAACATAAACCAGTGGTAACTGAACAACAATGGATCCAGGGACATTTCTCAGGGCTTTTCTTATTCCATTCTCAGATGAGTGCAGATTTGAATGAGGAGCACATTGATCGGATTGACAATGACCTAATGCAGGCCAAGACAGATCTGGTGGACGTCACAGAACCTCGCAGACAATGCCTCTTGGAACTTGGCCACGCAAAAGATTTTGTCATCTGGGTTAAAGAGGCCCTGAAAGGTAAAGAGGGCTTATGGCTAAACATTTTCATGACTCTAATACAGGGTTTCCTAAACTCTGTCCTCAGGATCCCAAGGGGTGACCGTTCTTTTTGTTTTTTTTTGCACTAGCACGACACAGCTCATTCAAGTAATCAACTAATCATCAAGTTCTGATCATTTAAATCAGCTGTTTAGTGCAAAAAAACAAAACATGCCCGAGGACTGAGTTTAGGAAATGCTGCTTTAATACTTTTTTTTTTTTAAATCTGTAAAATATGTCTGCATTGATTATATTTATTTTACAGATATCAATGAGCTGAAAGTGTTTGTTGATCTGGCATCCATCTCTGCTGGGGAGAATGATCTTGATGTGGACCGTGTGGCCTGTTTCCACGATGCCGTTCATGGATACTCCTCGTTGCTCTTCGAACTGAAGCAAGATTCTGGTTTTCAGACCGTTAAAGAGGTGATGAAGAAGCTCTGGAGAACATTGGATAATGATTGCAACCTTCCAAAAAAGCTGGTGAGATGAATATTTAATTTATTTTTTTTTTTTTTAAGATCGTTTTAATAATCCATTTTAAATTAAGCAGTCAATGTCCGACACTTAATTCTCTGTTTGAAGCATGACACAGCACGACACTTGGAGTGGTTGAAAACTGTGAAGGATTTCCACGGGTCTGTGGAGCTGTCCTCCCTCTCCTTAGCAACCGCCATCAACAAAAAGGGCATCTACACCATCAGTGCACAGAACCAAAAGAAGGTAGACAATATTACCGTGTAATATACTGTATGGATAACATTTTCATCAAGAAAAAAAAAAATACAGATCTGCAATGTGATTTAGGGTCTATCTTAAACAATGTGCATGAGATGGAGGCCATTACCATGTGAACTATTAGGAACCACCTGATATTTATTTTTTTATAGAGATTTTTTACCTTTATTTAAGTAGGCAAGTCAGTTAAGAACAAATTTTTATTTTCAATGACGGCCTAGGAACAGTGGGTTAACTGCCTGTTCAGGGGCAGAACGACAGATTTGTACCTTGTCAGCTCGGGGGTTTGAACTTGCAACCTTCCGGTTACTAGGCTACCCGATGGGCAAGATGTTGTACCCCCCTATATGTTGTAGTACCACAAGGGGTTCTAATCCTGTAGACAGTTTTTTTTTGTGTAACTAAATTTCACAGATAAATGATATGCACAAATAAATGCCCAACGGACCAATGAGCACACATCTGACTTTCCTGAAGCTTAAAGAAACGTCCATTTTAACACATATACTTTATTCTATGTTCATTCTGAAACATATTAAGGGAATTTTATGTGCATTTTTAAAAATTAACATTGTTTAAACATAACAACTGGACAGATTTTGTGTTTTAAGGAACCGGTCTTATGTAATGACCCACAGCCTAATTAATGTGTCCACAATCTACTTACATGTTTTGGGAATGTTGTGAGAACACAAAACATTTCAGTATTCAGTCAACATACCCAAGTTGTACAGTTTTGCGAAAAATCAATAAGAACAGTAAAATGTATCTCTGCGTGTTGCTTTTTTTTCTCAATCAAGTTGAGTCTTGAGACTGCCCTGAAGTTAAACATCTCTGAGGAACATGGTGAGGAACTGGAGATGCGTTCCTACTCACTGGAGGACCTGAGGGAGCTGCAGAACAAACTCATGCTCATGTCTGGTAAAGGGGACCAGTCTGAGGTGAACCACTTTTCAGAGGTAAATCTCTCAGTATTTCAATGTTTTCAGATACTACTTGTAATGTTGTTGTGCATTAGTTTATTTTCAGTTATAATTAAGCACTTTTGTGTTCATTTTCTTAGGTTTTCGCCAGTGTCCAGAGATTGACTGTGGCATTCATTGCCCTGTTTACAGCTGGGAACCCCCTGTTCCGAAACTGGAAAGCCAACATCAAATGTAGTTCACTCAGTGAGGAGGCTGACATTGTCATGGACTTTAACCTGGGCAGTGTTGTCAGTGTGATTACGGTGGAGGGAAACATCGTGGATCAGCTTCCGGAGCTGTGCAGGAAGTTGGAGAAGTGTCTGAAGTACTGGAATGACTTTATGGACAAACAGAGATCCCACCATTACTACCTGAACTACTACAATGCAGAGCAGATAGTCTACCTGTGCAGTACGCTGACTCAGCAAAATGTGGCCGATTTTGAAGACCAAGTTCTCATGATGCTGTCGTTCGTCAAACCCAACTGCACAGCCTCTGATCTGAGGCAGTCCCTCCATGCACTGCGAAGTGAGATCCTCACCACACAATCAGAGCAAAATGAGGAAGTTGAATTTCACACCTTTGTTGAAGTGTCAAGCAGTCTCATCGAACAGGAAATTGGCTCAGGAAAAGTGAATCTGATTTGGAATGCCTACATGAGAGACATGAAGAACTTTCTTCCAGACATTCTTGATGTCAGAAACTTTGGAAGATTTTTAGAAATATTGGCCAACAAAAAGGAATATAAATATTTGCCCAAAAAATGGAACAAAAAACATATTCAAAGGGATCTGCCCAAGGGCCTAGCTATTGGGAGCCCAAACCTTATTGTTTGCCCTCACGATGAGATCCTGGCATCTTGCATCTCCATTTACATGAGTAGTGAATGTCAGCCATTGCCTACTTATGATGAGGTGCTACTGTGTAACTCTACCACACCTTTTGAGCAAGTGGAGCTGTTCCTCAGGCGCTGCCTCACCCCAGGCTACAGAGGACAGAAGATCTACACCATGCTCTACGGGGATCAGCTGAGTTATGAAGTGAGCTCCAAAACCGAGAGATTCTTCAAGAGTATCACAATGCAGTGCCGGAAAGACTACAGGCTTGTGATCATCTGCAGTTTGGATCGAGAGCACACCTACCTTCCCTCAGCCTTCAGCCAGTACAGGTTACACATGGTACCCCAGGAACCCCTGCTCATGATTCAGCGTTACCTGAACAGACACTATACAGTCCCAGCAGATCAGATCAGTGCTGCTGCTGTATTCAAAGACCGGCAGTTTGTTGGAGTTGTGTCATCCGAAAGAGCAGGAGTTGGTCAGTATATTTCGTAGACATTTCCACCTGCAAATAGTGTAATATGTAGATAATGTTTGAATAAGTAAGTCATGTATTGAAGTGACTTTAACCCAACATCTAGTGACCTCATCAAGAGGTTTGGATGGTTAAGGTGTTGGCTTGGCAGTTGTTGGACCCGGGCTTAAGTCCTGGTTGGAGCTACGCCCCAGAATTTGTTACAATTTAATTTTTTGAACATCATTTCACACTAATAAGTTATACAAAAACAATTATTTCACACATATCCCTTTACAGATGTTTGTTTTAAGGTAATGATAAAGTAAGGAATTAGTGCTATGCTAGGTCAGATAGTTCTAAGCTGTTTTTTCTTTAAAAACAACAAAGAAATTGAAACTGACACTAAAATGCTACATGTAGCTCCTGAAGATGTTTGATTGACTAATTCGTCTTTTTATTTAAAACGCCTCACTCTTCAACTTGTTTGGTTCCTCTGAATAATGTCATCTTGTTGACCCTTTCAGGTAAATCCCTTTATATCAAGAGGCTATTTGAAAAACTGAAGGACGTCTTCATGAAGACTACAGTGCTGAAATGCATTCGCTTGATCAAGCCAACGGTGGACGAAAATGTCATTCTTCAGTCTCTTCTCAACAACCCTGGGAAGAAAGAGCTGACCATCTTCCATTTTGATGTCACATCTACGGTAATTATATCGGGGGGTATTAATTAAAGCTAGTTAGGTTTTCTCATGTGGGGGCAAAAAAAATTGTGCCTCTGAAATTGATTATTATAACATTATTGATTAACATTATTTGATCATGTTTATTGCAGACAATAACCCTTATCCTAGTTATGGTCTTCTTTTGAAAAAGCAGTTAACGTGCACCATTAAAATGAACAACTGCCAATATTCCGGGTTTAAATGATGAATAGAATACCCCTAATAAATTCTGTAACCTAAGTCCACAGCAAATGAATCCCTGGTAGTGGTTCAACAGGCACCTGAGAATTTGCCTTGTAGGCTTTAGGAAATTATTTTCCTGCCGATTTCCCACAACAATCATTTGTGCGAATTGCATGCGAGCCTTTAGTTTTGAGCTATGATGTTTTCACATCAAACACTTATTTAATACAAACAGTGACTTGTAAAATATGTTGAACTACAATAAATCTAACTTCCTGGACAGACAAAAGCTGAGCAACTGATAGGTAAGGAGTTCTGATGACCCTCTGAACTGCTGTACCGTTTGCTGAGCAGCAAGGCAAAACACACAAACGATGACTTGTGTCATTCTCACAGTTACCGGTCCTAATGGCCATGGCTGGAGCTGAATACGCTCTGTGTGAGATCATGGGTCAACTACCGAAACTGTGGATTATGATTGGAGGATTTGGTAGGAATAGGCGTGACTCTCGCTCACACTTAAAATCTTGATGCGTCATATATCCGATTCGAGTTAAAATCGTTTCGGACGTCAATGTCCTTCATCTGATTGCAATAACTTCCCAACCCACACTATGATCATAGGACTTCACAACAATCAAGAAAGTTTGCCTACAAAAATAATCGGAGTGAAAATCGTATTGTATACCCAGCATAAAACCACATAATTGTCAATATGCTTGAATCTCCTTTGAACTTAATTACATCTAGTATTTTTTTGTAAATTCCTTCACCCTCATTGTTTTTAATGCAATGTTCAACAGGTACAGAAGGGTCTTGATGAATGTCTGTTTAAACTGCTGGTCCTGGGCTATTTGATGGATTCTGAGGGAAGGATGTGGAAATGCAGCAACAAGCAGTTGTATGTGATTGAGATTCTACAGTCTACCATAAACCAGCACAGAAATGAACCAACAATGGTATGCTTTTTATTTTATTTTAAAGACTATCCAATATTCATTTGTTATCAGAACCTGTAATCAATGTACATGTATTTCTTGATTTTCTTAATCACACTTTCTCTCCTCTTTACAGAAAGCACCTGTCAACTTTACCTTCCTGGCCGTGTTCCCAAACATCTTCTGTCGCCCACCCAATGAGATTCTAGAGCTGGAAATGAGGATGCAACAGGATCCCTCCATTACGAAGCCTGAAGGCCCACTTATGGATGACCAAGAGTTCAAGAGTGACGCTTACCAACGACCATACCAATATCTGACTCGATCCCATAATCACGTCAACTTGGACAGATTTATGTACAGTGGAGTTGAAGGGAGCCATGTCAAATGCCTCCAGTTGCTCCTTCTGTACTGTGGAATTAAGGACCCCTCGTGGGCGGAGTTGAGGAATTTTACATGGTTCCTTAACCTTCAGCTGCGAGACTGCGAGACGTCCGTCTTCTGTGATGCCTCTATCACCGGGGACACTCTTCAGGGATTCAAGAACTTTGTGGTGGACTTCATGATTCTGATGGCCAAAGATTTCGCTACTCCTTCACTCAACATCTCTGACCAGAGCCCTGGGAAACAGGAGACGACCGGAATACAAGAAGAAGACTTGGCACCCTTCCGGATCAGAAAGAGATGGGAGTCAGAACCACATCCCTACATCTTCTTCAATGATGACCACATGTCAATGACCTTCATTGGCTTTCACCTTCAGCCCAATAAAGAAAACTGGGTAGATGCCGTTGATCCATCCACGGGGAGTGTGATCAAAAGAAACATCATGACCAAAAAACTGTTTGACGGCCTGACGCTACAGAGAGTCCCTTTCAACATTGATTTCGATGAACTGTCGAGACAGGATAAAATTGAATGCATTTGCAATGTTATGGGAATCCAGCAGCATCTTGATCCCGATGAAACATATGAGCTTACAACTGACAATATATTGAAGATGCTGGCAATTCTCATGCGTTTCAGGTGCAGCATCCCTGTTGTGATCATGGGCGAGACAGGATGTGGGAAAACGAGGCTCATCAACTTCCTCTGTGAACTACAGAAGAGAGCAGTGACCACGCAGAATATGAAGCTAGTCAAAGTGCACGGAGGAACTAGCTCAGACATGATCTACACCAATGTCAGAGAGGCAGAAGCCATTGCTTATAACAACAAACAAAGATATGGCTTTGATTCTGTTCTCTTCTTTGATGAAGCCAACACAACAGACGCCCTCAGCAGTATTAAGGAGGTCATATGTGATCATACTGTAGAAGGAGAACCTTTGCAATCCCAATGTGGCTTGCAAATCATTGCAGCATGCAACCCTTACAGAAAACACACAGATGAGATGATTCACAGATTGGAGTCAGCTGGCCTAGGATACAGAGTCCGAGCTGAAGAGACAGATGAAAAGTTGGGGTCCATCCCTCTCCGCCAGTTGGTGTACCGAGTCCAGGCCTTGCCCCCAAGCATGATCCCTCTGGTGTGGGACTTTGGACAGCTCAATGATCACACTGAAAATATGTACATCAAGAAAATTGTCAAGAGGGTGGTTCAGACCAACATGATCAATGTGACATATGCAAGTTGGATCACAAATGTCCTGTCGGCTTCACAGAGGTACATGCGGAAAAGAAAAGATGAATGTAGCTTTGTAAGTCTCAGGGATGTGGAGCGTTGCATGCAAGCTTTTGTCTGGTTTTACAAAAACCATAAGATGCTACTTGCTGATCTGTGGGAGTTTGAGAGAAATCAAAATGCAGAGAGGCGTGAAGAAATCCGAAGAGATCCAGTCTTGTGGTCTCTGGTGATGGCAGTGGGCGTGTGTTACCACGCCTGCTTGGAAAACAAAGAAGAGTACAGACAAAATATCTGCAAGTATCTCACTGGAATATACACCCCATTGAAGGTGATGCAGGAAATCTCACTCATGCAGGATCTTTTCCTGAGTGGAGTGCCACTGGGAGAAACAATTGCACGAAACAATGCTCTGAAAGAGAACGTCTTCATGATTGTTATCTGCATTGAGCTAAGAATCCCTCTCTTCTTGGTAGGGAAACCCGGGAGTTCTAAATCGCTGTCTAAAACCTTGGTGGCAGACGCCATGCAGGGTCAAGCCGCACACTCTGACCTCTACAAAAGACTGAAACAGATTCACCTGGTGTCCTTCCAGTGCAGCCCTCACTCCACACCGGCGGGCATCATCAACACGTTCAAGCAATGTGCTCGTTTCCAGGAGGGAAAGAACCTGAAGGAGTACATATCTGTGGTGGTGCTGGATGAAATTGGATTGGCTGAGGACTCTCCCAAAATGCCCCTGAAAACACTCCATCCTCTGCTAGAAGAAGGATGCATTGATGATGAGCCATTGCCACACAAGAAGGTTGGATTCATTGCCATTTCCAACTGGGCTTTGGACCCCGCGAAGATGAACAGAGGGATCTTTGTTTCACGCGGTGACCCTGACGAGAAGGAGCTGATTGAGAGTGCAAAAGGCATATGCTCGTCTGACACAATGATTTTGGAGAAAGTCAGAGATTTCTTTCAACCCTTTGCCAGGGCCTTCCTGAACATCAGTCCAGAAAAAGGCAAAGGTTTCTTTGGTTTGCGTGACTACTACAGCTTAATCAAGATGCTTTTCGCAATTACCAAGGCCTCAGAGCAGATCCCTAGTGCAGAGAAGATTGTGGAGGCGGTACTGAGGAACTTCAGTGGAAGAGATGATGTGGACGCGGTCACAGTCTTCACCAAAACACTTAAGATCAATCCAAATCTGGAGAGGATCAGTGCCATTGAGCTTGTGAGACAAAACATCTCAGCTCAGGAGGAAGAGTGCCGCTATTTGCTGCTACTGACCAAAAACTACGCAGCTTTACAGATCCTGCAGCAGACTTTCTTCTCAGAGAGCTGCCAGCCTGAGATTATCTTTGGGTCCAGCTTCCCCAAGGACCAAGAGTACACCCAGATCTGCCGCAACATCAACCGAATCAAGATCTGCATGGAAACCGGTCGAACCGTCGTGCTCTTGAACTTGCAGAACCTATATGAAAGTCTCTACGATGCTCTCAACCAATACTACGTTTGCTTAGGAGGCCAAAAGTACGTTGACCTGGGACTGGGGACCCATCGTGTCAAATGCAGAGTGCACAAAGACTTCAAGCTCATCGTCATTGAGGATAAAGAGGTGGTCTACAACCAGTTTCCAATCCCTCTTATCAACAGGCTTGAGAAACATTACCTGGATATCCATTCTGTCCTTAGTAAAGAACAAAGGAAATTGTTGTGGACTTGGAGAGATGGGTTGTGCAGTTTGTAGATCTTCGACAAAGCTCACCTGCACCACAGACCTTCAACTACCAACCTCCTGATGTTTTCATTGGCTTCCATGCGGACACGTGTGCCTCGGTGGTTCGTCAAGTGACCGAGAAACAGGGGGGAGACATGGACATCCCAGACCGACAAAGAAGAGTACTAGATGAGGCCAAACTCATCCTGGTGAACTGTGCCACTCCGGACTCTGTGGCTCGGCTGGACTGCACAGGGCTCTCTAAAGTGGAGATCGACCATCTGACCAGGTTCTACTATGAAGAGAGGAAGCACAGCTCTTTGGCTGACTTTGTCTGTCACACACAACAGGTTGAGCAGAGCCCTTCCTGCTTCATAGAGGTAATTTAGTCGTAGTTGAATTTGAACGGTACATTTTTACGTCTTATTTCTCCACCATCCCTTAATTTGTTTTATCTTTACTTCATCAGGTGACAACATTTTCCAGACTGTTGACAGAATCGGATATTGGACCGCTGAAGGAGGTGGTGAACAATGTAGAGCTCCTGTCACTACAGCAGTTTGACACAGAGCTCTCTTTCCGCAAGAAGATCAGGTTGACTTATTTTAAATGTTTTAGATCTGTAAATCATATATTTATTGTTGTTGTTGTTTTTCTCCAGTTAACGTAGTTGTTTTTTCCCTAGGGAATTTCTGACACCTGGAGATGCATCTAGCAACAAACTACTCATTATTCAGTCAGATTTGTATGAAGCATCACACAATGCAAGTGTCATTGCATCTGCAAAGTAAAGTCAATATACTTTCATAAATATTTACAAATAAATGAAAACTAGGGTCAATCTAATTTCATAAATATCTGTAAACAAAATTAAGATACTATCTGAGAAAATGTTTCATTGTTTTCAGGTACTCTGCCATAAATGAAATCAACAAATCAAAACATGAAGAGATTGAAGGCAAGGTGTTTGTCTACTTCATTACCAAACTGTTAAGATTGGACAGTGGCACTTCCTTTGTTGGATTTCATGGAGGTGAGATGATCTTATCAATACATGTTTAAAGCCTGTTGTGATTAAAAAATAAATAAATGGAACATGGAATCAGAAAATGTCAATAAAAGGCTACTGGTCATTTTCTGCCAATAGGCCCCTGGAGATCCGTTCACATTGATGACCTCAGAAGATCCAAAGATATTGTTTCAGATATCAGAGTCTTGCGGAACCTTGCCATCTGTCAACTGTTTGAGGAAAGGCGGGATCAGCCGCAAGGTATATAAAACACATTTAAAAAGCTGTGTTGTGATTATGTAAATGACCGGCTATGAAAATCCTTCTGACACTTGAGTGCGGTTACAATAACACACAATAATGAGATTATTGTGGATAGTCAGATTAATATAATAGTTTGTCTAAAAACATTTACATGCTTTTCAAGAAGAACGATTTCTTTAATAATCCTGTTGACATGGACACATCTGAAATCACGCTACCCCGATGACACTGATAAATGCAGAAAATCTCCAATCAAAATAAACGTTCTACCTCAGCGACCGTGTTATTTTTGGGAAGCATATTTTATTCTGAGTTCGGACATATAAAGTTTGTATATGAAAACTACTTCTCGGAACAACTAAACGTATGTCTTAGAACACACCGCTCGTGCTATAGAGGGAGGCTCTCGGCTGGTGCTAGCACAGATCAAATGCACCGCCGGAATGCAGATTTAAGGTGTTAGTATGTCCTAATAGTTCTAAAAGATTGCTCAGAAAACTTTTAATCAGCGTATTTTGACCTTACACCGATTTTAAGATAAGCAGAGTTAAGGTTGTTCACATGCCTATTGCATAATCTACCTATTGCCATAAACAGTTTAATATCAAATGATTGGTGTGCATGTAAACGTACTCATTGACTCCTGAGGTGATGACCTGTTGCACTCTATACCAGGGTCAGATAATAACCATATAATAATAATAATAACCATATTATGCCTGTCATCGCTGATCGTCTTGAATGTGTTGAATACCGATAAGGCCTTAATGGCCACACGTGCTCTTTTTACATTTATTTTCTCCCCAATTTCGTGGAATCCAATTGGTAGTTTACAGTCTTGTCCCATCGCTGCAACTAGCACGGATCGGGCGAGGCGAATGGATTTAAGGTGTTAGTATAAACACTAAACCCAAAAGCATTTCTTGACAAATGCCCGCTTAACCCGGAAGCCAGCCACACCAATGTGTCGGAGGAAACACCTACAGCTGGTCGATTTTAAGATACTGCAGAGTTACAGGAGTCGCTGTGCACGGTGGGATAAGAACATCCCTGCTGGCCAAATCCCCTAACCCGGACCTACTTGCCATAAACAGTTTAATATCAAAGAGTCTGGTGTGCAGATAGAGCCTGGACCCGAATTGAGCCTGAGGTGAACCGCACTGCAATGCTTTAGACCACTATACCAGGCCCGGGAGGCAAGCCCCCGGAGCCCTGTTCCTCTCTAGGTTTCTTTCTTAGGTTCCTGCCTTCTAGGGAGTTTTTCCTAGCTACTGTGCTTCTGCATTGCTTGCTGTTTGGGGTTTTAGGCTGGGTTTCTGTTCAGCACTTTGTGCTTTACAACTATTGATGTGAAAAGGGCTTCATAAAATAGATGTGATTGATGTAAATGCAGAGCAAAGTAGGCAAAGAGACTTTCATGATCTCATCCCATGTCAAGAAGTACTAACTGAAATCTGTATAACACTTTCTCTAAAAGAAAGTTTGTTTACTTACAATTACAAAAACGTTGTTAAATTTTGGGCAGGTTTGGAGGACATGTACACTGGGACAGATAAACATGACATGGAATTTGAAGACCAAACAGTGAGTAATATCCAAACTCATCTGCAATTTGATAGACTGATCACACACAAATATATTAAAATATATATATTTGGAGCACTTTCATTTTCCTTGGGTTCTCTCTAGCTTCCGCAGGCCTGGAAGGATGTCCTGGACACCACACTGTTGCTGCGTAGCTGTGTGCAGAGCGCAGTGGGCATGCTCAGAGATCAGATGGGGGGTGGGTTCCGCAACACCAGGAGAGTGGAGATCCTACTGACTCTCCTAACCGACAACGAAGAAAAACAAGGTAGTAGAGCTGAGCAACAAGTTATTCCGTTATTGTTGTTTTTTGTTTTTTTTAGTAATGCTATCTGTTCACATTAATCCGACTGTTTCTAATTCATGTTTAAGGAACAGCTGGATTTCTGAGAATTGTTAAGCGACGGCTCCACTCTTTACTGGAAACCCGAGAAAAAAACACTAACTTAACAAAAAACTGGGTCATTAGTGAGGCTTCCAACATTGATGCCTTGCATGAGGGAGGGACATTTAGGTGAGTGACCACTATTCACCAATGAATTGAGAGACACAGACCCCTTCCATATGCTTGTGAAAGATGTCGAAAATATTTACTGGGGAAAATAATTTTCTAGACTTGAATAACACAATGTAGCCGGTTACTCGGTGCCTTACTAAGCTAGTTTTGTGCTTTAACAGACAAACCCTATGGAAACGACTTCAGGCGGTGGTCATTCCACTTTTGGCACAACTGGTCTCTGTCATTGACCGTGATGGTAATCTCGACCTCCTGCTGGACACCAACTCTGAAGAGCCAATAAAAAGATTGTGGTTAGACATTTTTGGGGACGATAAACTACTTGATGTTCCCTTTCCCTATTCTAGTGTGGACAACAAGTAAGTGGCCTCAGTGACAAGGAGCATTGTTTTCTCTATGCTCTTATTCATTGTGAAAATGGAACATTTTAATTGGTCGACGTATTTCATCACGTACAGTTGTGTGTTCTTTGTCTCGGCACCCAGAACCAACTCTTGTGAGAGTGTGCCTGCCTCTGCTCAGCTACTTAGAAATGTTCATTTCACTTATCCGTAGATCTTCTTTGCGGTATATTGGCTATTGACATTCATTTACTCCACCATGGCTGGTCTATAACCTAAATTAAAGGACAAGGTAGCTTTCTTTTCTTTTTTTTTCTTGTTTTTACCAGGTGTCACTTAGTTTTGAGAAAGGTACCCCACCAGCGATAGACTTCCTCGGGTTTATTTTGCCGTTTCGGGGGCCGTGGATAGAACATAAACAAAGGCTCCAAAAACACAGAAATACGTACTTTTTTTAGAAACATCAAAGCTCTCAGTATAGTGACGCAGGTCTTTTTAAAACGTTGTACACATTAAATCGTGTCATTACGCAATGTTATATTCCATTTCCTGTTTTCCGTGTTTTGAGCCATACACATGCCTTCTCGTTCCCATTGTGGTGATGGTAATGTGGAAAATTGGAATTTGGTTTACTTTCTGAATTTAAATGGAATGGGAATCCCAACTCTCTGGAATGCATTAGCCTGGGTTCTATTCCTGCTATGTCCAAAACAGAATCAGTTTTTTGTGACAAGGCTAGACGTCTCAGTGCCCTATTCTTAGGGTTGTTAATATCCAGAAATATTTAAGCGATTCCAAGAGTTGATTCCTGGATTTGGAAATCGATTCCAAGAGTTGATTCCTGGATTTGGAAATCGATTCCAAGAGTTGATTCCTGGATTTGGAAATCGATTCCAAGAGTTGATTCCTGGATTTGGAAATCGATTCCAAGAGTTGATTCCTGGATTTGGAAATCGATTCCAAGAGTTGATTCCTGGATTTGATTCCAAGAGTTGATTCCATAACAAAAGCGGTACAAAACAATGTTCACACAAGTATAATAATATGTATTTGCTATTTATAGGAATGGATAATATACATGTTCTACCTGAACCCATGTGCCATTATCAAAATTGCACACAACCAACAAAAAATAATAATACTCACAAAACCTGAAATTTGATGGAAAGTACCATTTTTAAAGTGGCAGGAATCGATTCTTGAAAAATAATTGATTCCTCGTGAAGGAATCTATTCTGATTCCCACTACTGTTAGGAATTGGGAATCAACCATTTTTGGGAGGAAATGACTCCCCTGCCTTACATTTAAAAAAAAAAAATGTAATTCCATTGTAAATCAACCTATCCTTGTCCCAGTGCTACGTCCAAGACCTTCCTGGTCCAGAATAACATCCCAATAGACAAGAATATCAGCTGCACCATGCCCTTCAGCTGGAGGATCAAGGACTACCTGAATGAGCTCTGGATTTATGCTCTGCAACATGAAGGTAGTAGCTTATCAGAACACATCTGCGGCAGGGTGTCATCATAGTGTAACCTATGCATTGCACTGTTACAATTTATTTTTGTTTCCCTATCGCTTGACAGGCCAAAGTCAGAGGCAGTTGGAGGAGTTTTTTGGGAAGACTCCTCTGGGCCGCTACATTGCGATAGCGGACAATGAGATGCAGACAGAGCTTTTCCACAGATACCTGCAGGATTTCATTACCATGACCATGAATGTGACTTGTGCAGAGGACCTACAGGTTGGATTTCTCTTTGCACTTTCACCATGATTCAGTGTTTCCCCTATGATAGTTTTCAGCAGCGGTGGCAAGGTTAGCATAGAGAGAGGGATTGGGACATTTGACAGTTTCTGCAATTCTCCCAATTTTGTCATGGCTTATGCCGTGTTCTTATACTGTTTAAGGGGCGGCAAGGTAGCCTAGTGGTTAGAGTGTTGGACTAGTAACCCCCCGAGCTGAAAAGGTACAAATCTGTCATTCTGCCCCTGAACAGGCAGTTAACCCCACTGTTCCTAGGCCATCATTGAAAATAAGAATTAAATAAAGGTAAAATAAAAAAATAAAAAGTGACTCAAAAAATTATAACAAAATGAATGGGGGCCCCATTCAATGGTTTTTCTTTATTTTTTTCTATTTTCTACATTGTAGAATAATAGTGAAGACATTAAAACTATGAAATAATACATGGAATCAGGTAGTAACCAAAAGAAAAGTGTTAAACAAATCAAAATATGTTTTATATTTGAGATTCTTCAACGTAGCCATCCTTTGCCTTGATGACAGCTTTGCACACGCTTGCTGTCTCAACCAGCTTCACCTGGAATGCTTTTCCAACATTCTTGAAGGAGTTCCCACATATGCTGAGCACTTGTTGGCTGCTTTTCCTTCACTCTGCAGTCCATCTCATCCCAAACCATCTCAATTGGGTTGAGGTCCGGTGATTGTGGAGGCCAGGTCATCTGATGCAGCATTACATCACTCTCCTGCTTAGTCAAATAGCCCTTACACAGCCTGGAGGTGTGTTTTGGGTCATTGTCCTGTTGAAAAACAAATAATAGTCCCACTAAGCACAAACCAGATGGGAGGCATATCGCTGCAGAACGCTGTAGTAGCCATGCAGGTTAAGTGTGCCTTGATTTCTAAATAAATCAGTCAGTGTCTCCAGAAAAGCACCATCACACCTCCTCCTCCGTACTTTACGGTGTGAACCACACATGCAGAGATCATCCATTCACCCACTATGCGTCGCACAAAGACACAGCGGTTGGAACCAAAAACCTCAAATTTGCTCGTGTTTCTTGGCCCGAGCAAGCCTCTTGGTGTCCTTTAGTAGTGGTTTCTTTGCAGAAATAAGACCATGAAGGCCTGATTCACGCAGTCTCTTCTGAACAGTTGCTGTTGAGATGTGTCTGTTATTTGAACACCGTGAAGCATTTATTTGGGCTGCAATCTGAGGCTGGTAACTCTAATGAACTTATCCTCTGCAGCAGAGGTAACTCTGGGTCTTCCTTTCCTGTGCTGGTCCTCATGAGAGCCAGTTTCATCATAGCACTTGATGGTTTTTGCGACTGCGCTTGAAGTTCTTTACCTTCATGTCTTAAAGTAATGATGGACTGTCATTTCTCTTTGCTCATTTGAGCTGTTCTTGCCATAATATGGACTTCTTCTGTATACCACCCCTAGTTTGTCAAAACAAGTGATTGGCTCAAAAGCATTAAGAAATTACACAAGGTAACTTTTTAACAAGGCCCACCTGTTAATTAAATTGCATTCCAGGTGACTACGTCATGAAGCAGGTTGAGAGAATGCCAAGAGGGTGCAAATCTGTCATCAGGGCAAAGGGTGGCTACGTTGAATAATCTCAAATATAAAATATATTTTGATTTGTTTAACACTTTTTTTGGTTACTGCATGATTCCATATGTGTTATTTCATAGTTTTAATGTCTTCACTAATACTCTACAATGTAGGAAATTGTAAAAAATCGAGTGGAGGCCATGATTTAGCAGCTAAATTAATATAGGAAAATACTGATTATTTTTCCAAAGTTCATTCCAGGTTGGGATGAAGAGGGATCAAGAGGGATGTGTAATATCTTGAGGTGTGTGTGTGTGTGTGTGTGTGTGTGTGTGTGTGTGTGCGTGTGCGTGTGCGCAACAATCTAGCTCCTTTGTGGCGCCTTGACCTGTTGTGTGAACGAGCTGCGACTAGGTCATGATGCTATGTGTACGGAGGTGGCCTCTCTGCCCTGGGTCCATGATGCCTACAACCAGTTTAAGAACCGCCTACAGAACTTGTCCAGAATGATCAACATCCCCCGAGTGGGTCAGGGCCTCCTGGCGAACACACACATCAGAGAAGGGATGGAGCTGGTGAGTATATACTAGGGTACTACATTCTCATGGAAAAAGAAAAAAAAGGCCCAATTGATATCAATACAAGTACGGTAAAAGTAAGAAGGAGAAAAAAGCCTGTTTCGTTGCCTAGCCAACTGTTATTGTTAACGCTCACTGTTTGCATAAAGGACGTCAATAGTTGCTCAAATAATGTACATGATGCTGTGAGTTTTATACAAGTATATCTAAAGGCTGTGTTCAGCATTATCCTCTATCCCTCACTATCTACAGGGTGTTTTTGTAGCATTATCCTCTATCCCTCACTATCTAAAGGGTTTTTGCAGCATTATTCTCTATCCCTCACTATCTACAGGGTGTTTTTTGTAGCATTATCCTCTATCCCTCACTATCTAAAGGGTGTTTTGTTGAATTATCCTCTATCCCTCACTATTAAAGGGTGTTTTGCAGCATTATCCTCTATCCCTCACTCACTATCTAAAGGGTTTTTATCAGCATTATCCTCTATCCCTCACTATCTAAAGGGTGTTTTTGTAGCAGCATTATCCTCTATCCCTCACTATCTAAAGGGTGTTTTTGGCATTATATTCACTCATCTAAAGGGTGCATTATCCTCTATCCCTAAAGGGTATTTCGCTATATTTGAAGGGTGTTTTCAGCACTATATTTAAAGGGTGTTTTCAGCATTATCCTTTATCCCCCCTATATTTAAAGGGTGTTTCAGCATTATCCTTTATCTAAAGGGTTTTCAGCATTATTTATCCCTCGCTATATCTAAAGGGTGTTTTACAGCATTGTCCTCTATCCCTCGCTATATTTAAAGGGTGTTTCAGCATTGTCCTCTATCCCCCACTATATTTAAAGGGTGTTTTCCAGCATTGTCCTCTATCCCTCGCTATATTTAAAGGGTGTTTTCCAGCATTGTCCTTTATCCCTCACTATATTTAAAGGGTGATTTCCAGCATTATCCTCTATCCCTCACTATATTTAAAGGGTGTTTTCCAGCATTGTCCTCTATCCCTCACTATATTTAAAGGGTGTTTTCCAGCATTATCCTCTATCCCTCACCAGCATTATCCTTATCCTATATTTAAAGGGTGTTTTCCAGCATTATCCTCTATCCCTCACTATATTTAAAGGGTGTTTTCCAGCATTATCCTCTATCCCTCACTATATTTAAAGGGTGTTTTACAGCATTATCCTCTATCCCTCACTATATTTAAAGGGTGTTTTCCGGCATTATCCTCTATCCCTCACTATATTTAAAGGGTGTTTCCAGCATTATCCTCTATCCCTCACTGCTCGACAGGTCCTGGACGTATATGCGGCCTTGGCCTGTGTGGAACACCTGGAGCCTCAGGCTCTGGACACAGATGCCCAGCGGCTACACTGGCTCAGGCAGGTCAAGAGACTCCAGGTGCCCATAGAGCTGGTCTGCTCTGAGGAGAGTCGTAGACACTATGGGGAGAGAAGCAAGGCCATGGTCTGCAGAGTCCAGTGAGTTCAACGGGATTAGAGTATAATTAATAATTGTCCGTCCGAAGATGTAAATTTAGCCGTCCTTAGGCATCGCCTTACATAAATGACACAAACAACACATCATGCCCGTTATTACACTATATATTCATGTACAGAACAGTAGTTGACAGTTACCTATTTATTAATATTATAATATTATAATATTAGCACTTAATATTACCTATATATTAATGTATAGAACAGTAGTTGACAGTTATCGTTACAAACAGGATGGACGGCGAAGATTCAAATCAAATCAAATTTATTTATATAGCCCTTCGTACATCAGCTGATATCTCAAAGTGCTGTACAGAAACCCAGCCTAAAACCCCAAACAGCAAGCAATGCAGGTGTAGAAGCACGGTGGTTAGGAAAAACTCCCTAGAAAGGCCAAAACCTAGGAAGAAACCTAGAGAGGAACCAGGCTATGTAGGGTGGCCAGTCCTCTTCTGGCTGTGCCGGGTAGAGATTATAACAGAACATGGCCAAGATGTTCAAATGTTCATAAATGACCAGCATGGTCGAATAATAATAAGGCAGAACAGTTGAAACTGGAGCAGCAGCACGGCCAGGTGGACTGGGGACAGCAAGGAGTCATCATGTCAGGTAGTCCTGGGGCATGGTCCTAGGGCTCAGGTCCTCCGAGAGAGAGAAGGAGAGAATTAGAGAACGCACACTTAGATTCACACAGGACACCGAATTGGACAGGAGAAGTACTCCAGATATAACAAACTGACCCCAGCCCACCGACACATAAACTACTGCAGCATAAATACTGGAGGCTGAGACAGGAGGGGTCAGGAGACACTGTGGCCCCACCCGAGGACACCACCGGACAGGGCCAAACAGGAAGGATATAACCCCACACACTTTGCCAAAGCACAGCCCCCACACCACTAGAGGGATATCTTCAACCACCAACTTACCATCCTGAGACAAAGCTGAGTATAGCCCGCAAAGATCTCCGCCATGGCACAACCCAAGGGGGGTGCCAACCCAGACAGGATGACCACATCAGTGAATCAACCCACTCAGGTGACGACGCCCCTTCCAGGGACGGCATGAGAGAGCCCCAGTAAGCCATTGACTCAGCCCCTGTAATAGTGTTAAAGGCAGAGAATCCCAGTGGAAAGAGGGGAACCGGCCAGGCAGAGACAGCAAGGGGTGGACTCGCTGTCCTCCAGAGTTTGTTCACCTTCCCACTCCTGGGCCAGACTACACTCAATCATATGACCCACTGAAGAGATGAGTCTTCAGTAAAGACTTAAAGGTTGAGACCAAGTTTGCGTCTCTGACATGGGTAGGCAGACCATGGTCCATAAAAATGGAGCTCTATAGGAGAAAGCCCTGCCTCCAGCTGTTTGCTTAGAAATTCTAGGGACAATTAGGAGGCCAGCGTCTTGTGACCGTAGCGACGTGTAGGTATGTACGGCAAGACCAAATCAGAGAGATAGGTAGAGCAAGCCCATGTAATGCTTTGTAGGTTAGCAGTAAAACCTTGAAATCAGCCCTTGCTTTGACAGGAAGCCAGTGTATGGAGGCTAGCACTGGAGTAATATGATCAAATTTTTTGGTTCTAGTCAAGATTCTAGCAGCCGATATGTCTAGCACTAACTGAAGTTTATTTAGTGCTTTATCCGGGTAGCAATGGAAAGTGACAGAGCATTGCAGTAGTCTAACCTAGAAGTGACAAATGCATGGATTAATTTTTCTGCATCATTTTTGGACAGAAAGTTTCTGATTTTTGCAATGTTACGTAGATGGAATAAAGCTGTCTTTGAAATGGTCTTGATATGTTCTTCAAAAGAGAGATTCAAGAAGCAATTTTGGAGAGAAAGATTTTTCAGAAAGAAGGGTCCAGAGTAACTGGTCTGTAGTTGTTGACATCGGAGGGCGAGTGTAGGTTTTTTCGAGGTCCTTCAGTTTTATTTGAGACGACTGTACAACCATTAAGATTAATTGTCAGATTCAACAGAAGATCTCTTTGTTTCTTGGGATCTAGAACAAGCATCTCTGTTTTGTCCGAGTATAAAAGTAGAAAGTTTGCAGCCATCCACTTCCTTATGTCTGAAACACATGCTTCTAGCAAGGGCAATTTTGGGCTTCACCATGTTTCATTGAAATGTACAGCTGTGTGTCATCCGCATAGCAGTGAAAGTTAACATTATGTTTTCAAATAACATCCCCAAGAGGTAAAATATATAGTGAAAACAGTAGTGGTCCTAAAACGGAACCTTGAGGAACACCGAAATTTACAGTTGATTTGTCAGAGGACAAACCATTCACAGAGACAAACTGATATCTTTCCGACAGATAAGATCTAAACCGGGAACTTGTCCGTGTAGACCAATTTGGGTGACACGCCAGACCTGCTATACATTTGAAATAAAATATTTATATTATTTAATATATTTATATTTAATCCCATGGGACATTATGCTTTACACAAACATGTAAACCTGCCTTCTATTGCATATACACGATCGAGCTAAGTAACTGTCAACTACTGTTATCTACATTAATATATAGGTAACTGTCAACTACTGTTCTATACATTAATATATATGTTAAACTGTACATTAATATATAGGTAATTAACTACTGTTATACTGTTATCTACATTAATATATAGGTAATTAACTACTTACATTAATATATAGGTAATTAACTACTGTTATCTACATTAATATATAGGTAACTGTCAACTACTGTTCTGTACATTAATATATAGGTAATTAACTACTGTTATCTACATTAATATATAGGTAATTAACTACTGTTATCTACATTAATATATAGGTAACTGTTAACTACTGTTATCTACATTAATATATAGGTAATTAACTACTGTTCTGTACATTAATATATAGGTAACTGTCAACTACTGTTCTGTACATTAATATATAGTTAACTGTCAACTACTGTTATCTACATTAATATATAGGTAACTGTCAACTACTGTTACGTACGTGGAAAAAGTCACATTCCAGTACATGTACATAAGATTCCTTAGTTGCTGCTACAACGTGAGTGGTTGTTTTCTGGTCCCTGTAGGAGCAGATGGAATCGTATCTTCGCCCTGTCTCTATTTGTGGAGCACCTGTTGCTGGGCATCGAGAAAGTAGACAGGAAGCTGAAGCCTTTCGTTTTGGCATCCGTACGACGGTTGTGCCACGTGAGATTCATCTTATCCTCTTCTCTGTTATATTTTAATCTATAATGTAGAGAAATTGCATAACATAATTTTTTTTAAAATTTTTTTTTTAACTCTTTTTAATTAATCAAGGTACTGGAGAGGGATGCCGACGTTAAAATGAAACAGGCGTTTGAGGAAGTACTGAATATACTTAAGGCCTGCAGAGAAGAAGCAGTTGAAAACAAATGGTAAGGAAACTCATGTCGATTGATTAAATCATTAAGGTTAACGTTTCAGCTCGTCAAATACTGCCTGATTTACCACCGACGGTTCTAAATGTAATTACCATAACGCCAATTATCGCTCTAATAGCCATGCAAACCACTGTGTGCTTAGCGTCAGAGAAGCTTGAGAGATTAATAAACCAATCAGATTACTGTATATCCTGTGTGTACTGTACAAGGTAGATTTAGACAGGAGTCTATGGGAGAGTGGAATGTTCTCAAGTACATCTTAGTTAATCGCGTGTTGAATCAATTCAATTGATTTTCGAAGATTCTCTGTCGCTAGCACGCATTGGCAACACAGATATATCTTGATAATGGGTGAGTGGCTATTGCTGAGTAATCAGTAAAGATTAATTCAGAGTTGAAGCACCAATTCGAACATTTTAAATGTCACTCATCACGACGACCTGTATCTTCGGTTTATCCTGAACTGAAATGGACATTTTGGACACAAACCCCTGTCTTTTCATTGTTTTATTGTGCAGGAATGCCAAGCAGTTCAATAAGAAGTGCAGTGCTTTCTTCATTGACCTGGTCTCTACGGTTTGCTTCAAGGACAACTGTCCGCCCTGTACGGCCATCATCCTCCACCTGTTGTCCTTCCTCACAGTGGAGGCTCAATCTAGTCCTGTCATCACAGGTACCCTCCTTCTGTCTGTCCCAGGCAAAAACAACCCCTTAAATTCTATGCGTTTTCGGATCTGAAAGAACGCGTTAAGTGTAAAACAATATGGCAAAAGTTCCACAAATTCCATCAGATCTTCAAACCCAGAAGGGTCAATGGGACTTTGTTTTTTTTTGGACAGGCCATTGTGTCCCTTCAGTGTTCGCAAATCTAATGTTGGTGTGTTATTTTGTTTCCCTCTTGGCCAGGACGTCGACAGATTCAGAGGCGCTCTCGCTTTGATCAGTCTGTGGACAACATCCAGTGGTTCGTTGGATCGGTTTGGTTGTTATTCATCAAACTGCTTCACCTGCTCTTCCACCTGCTGAACTTACTCATGGTGGAGGCTCAGTCTGCCCTCAATATCACAGGTATTCTCCTGCTGTCTGACAGCTTGTATCAGCAGGATGGAGAAATGTGAGTTTGTGTTTTTTGTATCTCTTACATCCGTTTTCTTTACCAGGACCTTTTCGCAGACCAACCAAGGCAATCTCTCCCTTCGGTGTTGATGTGGACAAAAGTCCAGTGGTTTGGTCAGTAGTGCTGAAACTCCTGCTCAAGTACAGGTGAGTTACAAGTGCTGGTTGTCCGCTTTTTTATTTCATGGGGTTAAGTTTATCAAGATAATGTTAATTGAATGGTTTTTTTGTATGTTTTGTCTTGAAGCTTTGATGATGTCAAAGGTCACCTGCAGCAGCATCTGACCGAAGTTGAGAAGAGTGATATCTTGGAGGAATCAAGAAAAACTGAACTTTATTCCTTATACATAAACTGCATGGAGGTATGAACACAATTTCACGTTTAAATTTGCAAAAATAGAAGTCAGCATTTATCTGATTTTGAAGATCATTATGCACTGTTGATTAAAATGTTCGAGCCATTGAATAAGTACAAATGTTCCCAAACAGTGGATTGTAGGAACAACAGTTAAAAAAATACTATATTAAATCATTCAGGGTAACAATGATAATAATACTATATTAAATCATTCAGGGTAACAATGATAATAATACTATATTAAATCATTCAGGGTAACAATGAAGTTACTTATAATAATTGTTATCAATTAAAATTAGCAAAAATTAAAATAAACCACAATATAATTTTGTGGCAAATCATAATTTCTCAATCAAGCATTTTTCCAGGATGCTTAGGGCATAATACAAATCAACTCATTATGAATTGCGTTCTGCAATTAGGAAAGTTAATAAAACAAACTACATAAATCATGTGGCGGAGTAATTCAATGTTAAAGGTGTCATTTCAGGTCATCTACGTTATTTAAATACGGTAATAAATAAATAATAACATATTTATTTTATTTAGCGCTTTTTCATTACTTTCAGAATCTCAAAGTCACTTTCGAAACAAAACTAATTTAAACATGTGCCAGTTCTTGGTCAATGGTAATCCACAGATTCAGATAATGCATATAAACAATATGGCTATTTTAATTGAGTCATATTGGTGAAGTTCCTGCAATGTCAAACACTACTTCCGTATTGGATAGATTTGAGACCAATCAGATCTCTGGAAATGAGGAAGTCGTTTTACAACCACCAAGTCAATCTCTGTGATTGGTCAGGTTATTTACCAAGAGCAGATGACGTCACCTTGACCCTCTGATAAACCAAGAAGAAAATATACATCCTCAGACTGCTAGTGTATGTGTTCCTATAGTAAACACTGAGTGTACAAAACATTAAGAACACCTTCCTAATATGGAGTTGCACCCTTTTTCCCCCCTCAGAACAGCCTCAATTCATCGGGACATGGGACTCTACAAGGTGTCCAAAGCGTTCCACAGGGATGCTGGCCCATGTTGACTCCAATGCTTCCCACAGTTGTGTCAAGTTGACTGGATGTCCTTTGGGTGGTGGACCATTCTTGATACACACGTGAAACTGTTGAGAGTGAAAAACCCAGCAGAGTTGCAGTTCTTGACACACACAAACCGGTGCTGCTGGTACCTACTACCATACCCGGTTTAAAGGCACTTACAGATGTTGTCTTGATGATTCGCTCTCTGAATGGCACACATACACGTCCCACGTCTCAATTGTCTCCAGGCTTAAAAATATTTCTTTAAATTGTCTCCTCTCCTTCATCTACATTGATTGAAGTGGATTTAACAAGTGACATCAGGGGGTCCATAGCTTTCACCTGGATTCATATATATGTATGTATGTGTAGTGTGTATATATAGTATAGTTTTATATAGTACACTATATTTACATAAAGGAAACCCTTTCAATCAGTGGTGAAAAAGTACCCAATTGTCATACTTGAGTAAAAGTAAAGATACCTTAATTAAAAGAAAATGACTCAATTAAAAGTGAAAGTCACCTTGTAAAATACTACTTGAGTAAAAGTCTAAAAGTATTTGGGTTTTAAATGTACTTAAGTATCAAAAGTAAATGTAATCGCTAAAATATACTTAAGTTTCAAAAGTAAAAATAATCTCAAATTCCTTATTATTAAGCAAACCAGAGAGACAGCACGATTTTCTTGATTTAAAAAAAAAAAACACTTCAACAACTCAAGACATAAATTTACATTTGTGCTCAGTGAGTCTGCCGGATCAGAGGCATTAGGGATGACCATGGATGTTCTCTTGATAAGTGTGTGAATTAGACAATTTTCCTGTCCTGGTAAGCATTCAAAATGTAACTAGTACTTTTAGGTGTGAGGGAAAATGTAAGGAGTAAAAAGAGTAAAAATAACATTAGTAAAAAATAATATTATTTTCTTTAGGAATGTAGTGAAGTAAAAGTTGTCAAATGTAAATAGTAAAGTACAGATAAAAAAACAACTTAAGAAATACTTTAAAGTATTTTTACTTAAGTGCTTTACACCACTGCTTTCTAATTAGTGGATTCGGCTATTTCAGCCACAGCCGTTGCTGACAAGTGTATAAAATTGAGCACACAGCCATGCAATCTCCAGAGACAAACGTTTGCTGTAGAATGAATGGCCTTAGTGCAGAGCTCAGCCACTTTCAACATGGCACCGTCATAAGATGCCACCTTTCCAACAAGTCAGTTTGTCAAATTTTTCCCTGCTAGAGCTGACCCACGGTCATTTGTAAGTCCTGATATTGTGAAGTGGAAACGTCTAGGAGCAACAATGGCCCTGACCTCAAAGCTCTGACCTCAACCCCATGAAACACCTTTGGGATGATTTGAAACACCGACTGCGAGTGTTTCAATTAGCAGGTGTTCCTTGTTAATTTGTGGAATTTCTTTCCTTCTTAATGCGTTTGAGCCAATCAGTTGTGTTGTGACAAAGTAGGGGTGGTATACAGAAGATATCCTATTTGGTAAAAGACCAAGTCCATATTATGGGAAAAAAACTGCTCAAATAAGCAAAGAGAAACGACAGTCTATCAATACTTTTAAGATATGAAGGTCAGTCAAACCTGAAAATTTGAAGAACTTTGAAAGTTTCTTCAAGTGCATTCGCAAAAAGTCAAGTGAAATGTTATTTGTCATATGCGCTGAATACAACAGGTGTAGTGACAAGGTAGGGGTGGTATACAGAAGATGGCCTTATTTGGTGAAAACCAAGTCCATATTATCCATAATACAACAGGTGTACAACAGTGAAATGATTACTTACAAGAACCTAACCAATAATGCATTAAGACGTGTTAAGTAATACAAAAAAATAGAAGATAAAAGTGAAATAATTGAACAGCAGCAGTAAAATAACAATAGCGAGGCTGGATGTCCATTGGGTGGTGGACCATTCTTGATACACACGGGAAACTGTTGAGCGTGAAAAACCCCAGCAGCATTGCAATTCTTGACGTTCTCAAACCGGTGCTCCTGGCACCTACTACCATATCCGGTTTTGTAACGGCGTTCTTCGTTTGTCAAAAGAGAGTCGGACCGAAATGCAGCGTGGTGGTTACTCATGATCTTTAATGAAGGATCGCGATGCATAAAATAACTATTACAAAATACAAAACAACAAACAGAACGTGAAATCTAATTACAGCCTATCTGGTGAAACATCACAGAGACAGGAACAATCACCCACGAAATACAAAGTGAAACCCATACCTAAATCGGTTCCCAATCAGAGACAACGAGAATCACCTGACTCTGATTGAGGTCAGGCAGCCAAGGATGCAACACCCCTATCAGCCGCAATCCCAATAACTACAAAACCCAAAATACAAAATACAACATAAACCCATGTCACACCCTGGCCTGACCAACTAATAAACTAAAACACAAAAATACTAAGACCAAGGCGTGACAGGTTTAAAGGCACTTACAGATGTTGTCTTGCCGATTCGCTCTCTGAATGGCTCACATACACGTTCCACGTATCAATTGTCTCCTGTATATACATGGGCCGCTGGTACAGAGTCAATCAATCAAAGGTATTGATAAAGCCCTTCTTACATCAGCTGATGTCACAAAGTGCCGTACAGAAACCCAGGCTTAAACCCCAAACAGCAGGCAATGCAGATGTTGAAGCACGTTAGCTAGGAAAAACTCCCTAGAAAGGCATGAACCTAGGAAGAAACCTAGAGAGGAACCAGGCTCTGGGCGGTGGCTAGTCCTCTTCTGGCTGTGCAGGGTGGAGATTATAACAGAACATGGCCAAGATGTTTAAATGTTCATAGATGACCAGCAGGGTCAAATAATAATAATCACAGTGGTTGTAGAGGGTGCAACAGGGGTTGTAGAGGGTGCAACAGGGGTTGTAGAGGGTGCAACAGGGGTTGTAGAGGGTGCAACAGGGGTTGTAGAGGGTGCAACAGGGGTTGTAGAGGGTGCAACAGGGGTTGTAGAGGGTGCAACAGGGGTTGTCGAGGGTGCAACAGGGGTTGTAGAGGGTGCAACAGGGGTTGTAGAGGGTGCAACAGGGTTGTCGAGGGTGCAACAGGGGTTGTCGAGGGTGCAACAGGGGTTGTCGAGGGTGCAACAGGGGTTGTCGAGGGTGCAACAGGGGTTGTCGGAGTGCAACCAGGGGACTGTAGAGGGTGTTGTAGAGGGTGCAATGGGGGTTGTAGAGAGTGCAACAGGGGTTGTAGAGGGTGTTGTAGAGGGTTCAACAGGGTTGTAGAGGGAGCAACAGGGGTTGTAGGGGTGCAGTCCAGGGGCTGTAGAGGGTGCAACAGGGTTGTAGAGGGTGCAACAGGGTTGTAGAGCTGTGTTGTGGAGGGTGCAACAGGGGTTGTAGAGGGTGGCAACAGGGTTGTTCCTGTGTGCAACAGGGGTTGTAGAGGGTGAACAGGGGTTGTAGAGGGTGCAACAGGGGTTGTAGAGGGTGTTTAGAGGGTGCAATAGGGGTTGTAGAGGGAACAGGGTTGGGGGTGCAACAGGGTTGTAGAGGGTGCAACAGGGGTTGTAGAGGGTGTTGTAGAGGGTGCAACAGTGGTTGTAGAGGGTGCAACAGGGGTTGTAGAGGGTGTTGTAGAGGGTGCAACAGTGGTTATAGAGGGTGCAACAGGGGTTGTAGAGGGTGTTGTAGAGGGTGCAACAGGGGTTGTAAAGGGTGCAACAGGGGTTGTAGAGGGTGTTGTAGAGGGTGCAACAGTGGTTGTAGAGGGTGTTGTAGAGGGTGCAACAAGGGTTGTAGAGGGTGCAACAGTGGTTGTAGAGGGTGTTGTAGAGGGTGCAACAGGGGTTGTAGAGGGTGCAACAGGGGTTGTAGAGGGTGCAACAGGGGTTGTAGAGGGTGTTGTAGAGGGTGCAACAGTGGTTGTAGATGGTGCAACAGGGGTTGTAGAGGGTGTTGTAGAATGTGCAACAGTGGTTATAGAGGGTACATCAGTGGTTGTAGAGGGTGCAACAGGGGTTGTAGAGGGTGTTGTAGAGGGTGCAACAGTGGTTGTAGAGGGTGCAACAGGGGTTGTAGAGGGTGCAACAGGGGTTGTAGAGGGTGCAACAGGGGTTGTAGAGGGTGTTGTAGAGGGGTTGTAGAGGGTGCAACAGGGGTTGTAGAGGGTGCAACAGGGGTTGTAGAGGGTGCAACAGGGGTTGTAGAGGGTGCAACGGGGGTTGTAGAGGGTGCAACAGGTCAGCACCTCAAGTAAATGTTTTCCATAGCTGATCATTCAGCGTTAGAGACAGCAGGCGCGGGAGAGAGGGAGTCGAAAACAGCAGGTCCGGGACATGGTAGCACGTCCGGTGAACAGGTCAGGATTCCATAGCCGCAGGCAGGACAGTTGAAACTGGAGCAGCAGCACGGCCAGTTGGACTGGGGACTGCAAGCAGTCACCAGGCCAGGTAGTCCTGAGGCATTGTCCTAGGGCTCAAATCCTCCAAGAGAGTGTAAAAGAGAGAGAATTAGAGAGAGCATACTTAAATTCACACAGGACACCGGATAAGAAATACTCCAGATATTACAGACTGACCCTAGCCCCCCGCCAGCATAATTACTGGAGGCTGAGACAGGATTGATTCTCTCGTTAACACAGGTGTGAGTGTTGACAAGGCTGGAGATCACTCGGTCATGCTGATTGAGTTCAAATAACAGACTTCAAAAGGAGGGTGGTGCTTGGAATCATTGTTCTTCCTGTGTCAACCATGGTTGCCTAAAAGGAAGCACGTGCCGTCATCATTGCTTTGCACAAAAAGGGCTTCACAGGCAAGGATATTGCTGGCAGTAAGATTGCACCTAAATCAACCATTTATCTGATCATCAAGAACTTCAAGGATAGCGGTTCAATTGTTGTGAAGAAGGCTTCAGGGCGCCCAAGAAAGTCCAGCAAGCGCCAGGACCGTCTCCTGAAGTTGATTCAGCTGCAGGATCGGTGCACCACCAGTACAGAGCTTGCTCAGGAATGGCAGCAGGCAGGTGTGAGTGCATCTGCACGCACAGTGAGGCGAAGACTTTTGGAGGATGGCCTGGTGTCAAGAAGGGCAGCAAAGTAGCCACTTCTCTCCAGGAAAAACATCAGGGACAGACTGATATTCTGCAAAAGGTACAGGGATTGGGCTGCTGAGGACTGGGGTAAAGACATTTTCTCTGATAAATCCCCTTTCCGATTGTTTGGGGCATCTGAAAAAAAGCTTGTCCGGAGAAGACAAGGTGAGCGCTACCATCAGTCCTGTGTCATGCCAACAGTAAAGCATCCTGAGACCATTCATGTATGGGGTTGCCTCTCAGCCAAGGGAGTGGGCTCACTCACAATTTTGCCTAAGAACACAGCCATGAATAAAGAATGGTACCAACACATCCTCCGAGAGCAACTTCTCCCAACCATCCAGGAACAGTTTGTTGACGAACAATTCCTTCTCCAGCATAATGGAGCACCTAGCCATAAGGCAAAAGTGATAACTAAGTTGCACGGGGAACAAAACATTGATATTTTAAGTCCATGGCCAGGAAACTCCCCAGACCTTAATCACATTGAGAACTTGTGGTCAATCCTCAAGAGGTGGGTGGACAAAGATAAACCCACAAATTCTGACAAACTCCAAGCATTGATTTTGCAAGATTGGGCTGCCATCAGTCAGGATGTTGCCCAGAGGTTAATTGACAGCATGCCAGGGCAGATTGCAGAGGTCTTGAACAAGAAGGGTCAACACTGCAAATATTGACTCTTTGCATCAACTTCATGTAATTGTCAATACAAGCCTTTGACACTTATGAAGCATCACTCTGTCTCTCTCTCTGTCTCTCTCTCGAGCACACTCTCTCTCGCGCACTCTCTCACACACTCTCTCTCGCGCACTCTCTGTCTCTCTCTCTGTCTCTCTCTCTGTCTCACTCTCTGTCTCTCTCTCTGTCTCTCTCACTCTCTCTCACTCTCTCTGTCTCTCTCACTCTCTCTCTCTCAATTCAATTCAAGTGCTTTATTGGCATGGGTAACGTGTTAACATTGCCAAAGCAAGTGAGGTAGATAATATATAAAGTGAAATAAACAATAAAAATTAACAGTAGACATCACACATACACTCTCTCTCTCTGTCTCTCTCTGTCTCTCTCTCTCTCTCTCTGTCTCACTCTCTCTGTCTCACTCTCTCTGTCTCACTCTGTCTCTCTCTCTCTGTCTCTCTCTCTGTCTCTCTCTCTCTCTCTGTCTCTCTCTCTGTCTCTGTCTCTGTCTCTCTGTGCGCTCTGTCTCTCGCGCTCTCTCTCTCGCACACTCTCTCTTGCGCTCTCTCTCTCGCTCTGTCTCTGTCTCTCTGTCTCTCTCTCTCTCTCTGTCTCTCTCTCTGTCTCTCTCTCTGTCTCTCTCTCTGTCTCTCTCTCTCTGTCTCACTCTCTCTGTCTCTCTCTCTCTCTCTCTCTGTCTCTCTCGCTGTCTCTCTCTGTCTCTCTCTCTCTGTCTCTCTCTCTCACGCACTCTCTGTCTCTCTTTCTGTCTCTCTCTCTGTCTCTCTTTCTGTCTCTCTCACTCTCTCTGTCTCTCACTCTCTCTCACTCTCTCTCTCTCGCGCTCTCTCTCTCGCACACTCTCTGTCTCTGTCTCTCTCTCGCGCTCTCTCTGTCTCTCTCACCCTCTCTCTCTGTGTCTGTCTCTCTCTCTCTGTGCGCTCTGTCTCTCACACTCGCGCGCTCTCTCTCTCGCACACTCTCGCGCTCTCTCTCTCTCGCGCTCTCTCTCGCACACTTCTCTCGCGCTCTCTCTCTCGCGCACTCTCTCTCGCGCTCTCTCTCTCCCGCACATTCTCTCTCGCGCTCTCTCTCTCTCGCGCTCTCTCTCTCTCTCGCGCTCTCTCTCTCTCTCGCTCTCTCTCGCTCTCGCTCTCTCTCTCTCTCGCTTTTTTTTATTCTCGTGCCTAAAGTTGAAGCTCATCAAATAGCAATATTCTTAAAATATGTTCCAGGTCTATGCATTTCACCAAACAACAAATATATGTTGGGACTTGCAGTGCTATAATAGCATGCTATTAAATTACTCAATGTTTGCATGGTGAATTCAAATTTTTAAAAACCTGTTCATTTCTAACTGACAATGAAGTTCACATGCCGTGTTAAATACTGCATCGAGATTTCTTACTTCCGATACAATACACAGACAAGAACACTTTTTGTATTTAAGGCAAGTAGGCAACATTAGCCCAGTTCAAACCGTAATATTTAATGGGCTATTAAGTAAGCCCTCCTGTGTGTCTCAGTTGGTAGAGCCCTTACAGCACCAGGGTCGTGGTTTTGATTCCTGTCGGGGCATTAATAGAAAATGAATAGAAATTAATACACGAATGACCTTTGGATAAAAGTGTCTGTTAAATTGCGTATATTAACTGAAAATGCCCGTCATTGCTCAGGTGTTGTTGTTTTTTTTAGCTCATCGAGCGTCTTTTAGCGCAAGAAATAACATCACCCATCATGGCATAATCTGACTTATTTTTATTTGACTTATTTGATGTCATCTGATGTCCCCGTTGTTCCTCCAGGACTCCGTGCATGAGAAGATGCAGTGTCGCACTGCGGTGTCGCAGCGGGAGTGTCTACAGAATGAGAGCGCCTTCCTGAGTGACTACCTGCGCTCAGGCGCTGTGTGGAGACAGATGGCCACTGTAGAGTGCTTCCAGCAGGTGGCCAGGTTACGCATGTGTCTGGATACGGCTGGGGATCTATTGGGAGACAAACAACAGCTGAGTGCCACAGGTACTTAATTCCATTTTTCCCCAAAATGATACATAACCCTAAGCGAAAACAAACACTGTGTGTATATAGTAGTTTTTTGTAACCGGTTAACCCAAAAGGTATTTATTGTCTCCAGGCATGGTATACTGGTTTAATGTATTCTAGCTACATATATTACTGTCTACAGTATCAATTTATAATATATATATATATATATATTTTACCTTCATTTGAGGCAGCAGGGTAGCCTAGTGGTTAGACTAGTAACCGGAAGGTTGCAAGTTCAAATCCCCGAGCTGACAAGGTAAAAATCTGTCGTTCTGCACCTGAACAGGCAGTTAACCAACCCACTGTTCCCCGGTAGGCCGTCATTGTAAATCTGTATTTGTTCTTAACCAACTTGCCTAGTTAACCTTTATTTAACTTGGCAACTAGGCAAGTCAGTTAAGAACAAATCCACATTTACAATGACGGCCTGGGAACACTGGGTTAACTGCCTTGTTCAGGGGGCAGAACAACATATTTTTACCTTTTCAGCTCGGGGATTCAATCCAGCAACCTTTCGGTTTCAGGCATAACGCTCTAACCACTAGGCTACCTGCCGCCCCAATCAATGACATGACCAGCATTCTTTCAGTCATTTCTGCTGCCCGGGGTACCTTTTTTTGTCTCAACCTGCACGAATGTGAACTTGTTTTTTGATCTGTCCCTTGATGAGCCCTTGTCTACGTGTCGCTCATAAATAAAGGGGGCACGCAGATCAAGTCTAAAATAACTTACGTAGAAATTCCTAAGGTTTCCATAGATTTCCAAAAATGACCTGGTAATTATCTACTTATTTCTAAAATCCTTGGGAATATAGGGTTATGCAACCCTATCTAGATTAAGTTAAAAAATTGTCTATACTCTGATGCAATCATGTACCCCAAAATTCTATGCTGTCTATACCCACACTCTACCCAATCTGTGTGAAATTTCACATGATAGAAGGTATTAACAATGTAATCATGAGAGGTTGGCTGGTACTTGGTTATCTATGCAAACAGTGAGGATTCACATCATTGATCTGGTTTATATAGTGTTTTCATTCAGGGCATTGGATATCATTGATCTGGTTTATATAGTGTTTTCATTCAGGCATTGGGTATCATTGATCTGGTTTATATAGTGTTTTCATTCAGGGCATTGAATATCATTGATCTGGTTTATATAGTGTTTTCATTCAGGGCATTGGGTATCATTGATCTGGTTTATATAGTGTTTTCATTCAGGGCATTGGGTATCATTGATCTGGTTTATATAGTGTTTTCATTCAGGGCATTGGGTATCATTGATCTGGTTTATATAGTGTTTTCATTCAGGGCATTGGGTATCATTGATCTGGTTTATATAGTGTTTTCATTCAGGCATTGGATATCATTGATCTGGTTTATATAGTGTTTTCATTCAGGGCATTGGGTATCATTGATCTGGTTTATATAGTATTTTCATTCAGGCATTGGATATCATTGATCTGGTTTATATAGTGTTTTCATTCAGGCATTGGATATCATTGATCTGGTTTATATAGTGTTTTCATTCAGGCATTGGATATCATTGATCTGGTTTATATAGTGTTTTCATTCAGGGCATTGGGTATCATTGATCTGGTTTATATAGTGTTTTCATTCAGGGCATTGGGTATCATTGATCTGGTTTATATAGTGTTTTCATTCAGGCATTGGATATCATTGATCTGGTTTATATAGTGTTTTCATTCAGGGCATTGGGTATCATTGATCTGGTTTATATAGTATTTTCATTCAGGCATTGGATATCATTGATCTGGTTTATATAGTGTTTTCATTCAGGCATTGGGTATCATTGATCTGGTTTATATAGTGTTTTCATTCAGGCATTGAATATCATTGATCTGGTTTATATAGTGTTTTCATTCAGGGCATTGGGTATCATTGATCTGGTTTATATAGTATTTTCATTCAGGCATTGGATATCATTGATCTGGTTTATATAGTGTTTTCATTCAGGCATTGGGTATCATTGATCTGGTTTATATAGTATTTTCATTCAGGCATTGAATATCATTGATCTGGTTTATATGATCTGGTTTATATAGTGTTTTCATTCATTGGGCATTGGGTATCATTGATCTGGTTTATATAGTATTTTCATTCAGGCATTGGATATCATTGATCTGGTTTATATAGTGTTTTCATTCAGGCATTGGGTATCATTGATCTGGTTTATATAGTATTTTCATTCAGGCATTGAATATCATTGATCTGGTTTATATAGTGTTTTCATTCAGGGCATTGGGTATCATTGATCTGGTTTATATAGTGTTTTCATTCAGGGCATTGGATATCATTGATCTGGTTTATATAGTATTTTCATTCAGGCATTGGGTATCATTGATCTGGTTTATATAGTATTTTCATTCAGGCATTGGGTATCATTGATCTGGTTTATATAGTATTTTCATTCAGGCATTGGGTATCATTGATCTGGTTTATATAGTATTTTCATTCAGGCATTGGGTATCATTGATCTGGTTTATATAGTATTTTCATTCAGGCCATTGGGTATCATTGATCTGGTTTATATAGTATTTTCATTCAGGCATTGGATAAAATGTGCATATATTTTCAAGTAAGTTGCACTTCTTTTTTCTTTTTTTTTACCTCATTTATGGTCCATCAGAGAGAGAATTCCTGACCAGTGTGGAAGAACTGTGTGAGCGCAGTGGGAATGACTGGTATCGGGTCTACCTGATCCGTAAGATCTGCAACCAGCACGGAGTGGAGTATGTCCAACACTTCCTGACAGTGGCAGATATGCAGTGGCTGTTCCCTCGCGAGGTCCTGCAGATGGTACTGGTTTGTATTCAGGGGCTCCTTACTATAATGGCTGACCCTGTAAAAGAACGCACGGCACTGCCCCTCTCCGGTGTAATGTGACAATATAAACAATCTACCTATAAGGAGATTAACCTTCTACGTGCTTCTACACCTGCATTGCTTGCTGTTTTGGGGTTTTTTTAGGCTGGGTTTCTGTACAGCACTTTGTGACATCAGCTGATGTAAGAAGGGCTTTATAAATACATTTGATTTGAACTTTTGATTTGATTAACCTTGTATGTAGCTCTCTATTCATTTGATTATATAACACATTTGTTCATGTGTAATTAACTGATTGAATTTCTAGAAAGCTTTTCAAGCTTTTCTGTGCTTTAAATAAAGGTTAAATAAAAAATATAAATTCAATTTAAAAATGGGGGGGGATCTCATCTCATTCACACTCATCACCCACATTCATTTCACCGTCTTTCAGAATCAAGATGGCAGCCAGATTGACCAGTATCTTGTTTGTGGAGAGGACTACAAGACTATCCGAGATGTGGTTGCCAAAGCGATACTGGAGGGCAAAATTAAGGATATAGATCGTGCTTGTAAGGTATTGAAAGGCTCATAGAGATAGCAAATTGAAGTCAGTGATTTTACATGTCTGAATAATTGTTCTATCCTGTTTACAAGCATAAGCATGATTTATTTGTTCCGGTATGTGTGTAGGGTTCTTCGTGTCCAAAAGATAAGAGGACAATATACCTGCTTTTGGCTCTGTTCAGAGAAGTCACCTGTCTCTATAGAGCAGCCAATCCCAACCTCCATCCAAACTCTGAGGTAAGAAGAACCCATGGAGATGATACTGTGGTAAAGTTCATCTCATATGCGACTTGTCTCTACATACAGCATCTTTGTTTAATGTTCCGTTTTCTTTTCCTAGTTTTGTCAAACACTGGTGGATTTCATCCAGGCCTCAACGTTTCTTGCAAGCCAAAATGTGAAGGAATTCGCCCTGGACCTGGTAGCCAACCGGCTGGGTCCCCTGACTGTCCAGACCGGGGCCTCTGGTGCCCAGTGGGTGGTGGTGGAGCTGGCCATCCACTTGTCTGCAGTGCTGCTCTGTGGGAACCAGGGCCTACTGATACCCCTCCAGCAGCTGGCTCTCTTCCCAACTAACATGCAGGTCTGCTCCCCTTTTTTACTCCCTACAATCTGCAGAGAACCTATTGTTCTTCAACATAAATCACTCAATGAAATATATGTATTACTTTTAATAACAGAGAGCCTTCATACCCACCATGCCGGAGGATATGCTTGCAGTTGTACGCCAGGCCATTAGAGGGATGTCGTGGTACAGTAAGTATATTGTTTCAGTCAATTAAAAACCAAAAAAACAAGTAACAGCTAAAACTGGAATGCAGAAAGTTATAATGGGTAAATGCATGTTACAAAACTCAAAAGTCCCAGAAACAAGAAACAAAAGAGTAACAAAATGACTATGGCATTTCGGCTTGCTTCTTCAGGCATCATAGATTTTGGTTTATAATGTCTTTATTGTTTTGAAACTTCTGTATGTGTAACGTTTACTGTTAATTTTTATTGTTTATTTCACTTTTGTATATTATCTACCTCACTTGCTTTGGCAATGTTAACACATGTTTCCCATGCCAATAAAGCCCCTTGAATTTAATGGAATTTTGTTATTCATGGTACCTTTAATGCATTTTAGTTTTTTGGGCGGTCTTTTTGTTCCATGAACCCATGAAACCCCCCCCCCCCTCTTATTTTTCCTTGCCAAAAATGATCCGTCATTGTGCTCACTTCTGCACCCCACAGATTGTCCGAATGGTCACCCTTGTGCCATTGGTGAGGTATGTAGCATTTAGTTGATTCTGGGTTAAGAAGTGTGGCCTATCATGACTGTAGTTACATTTCCTTCAATCATGTCCCTCCTCCTCTCCTCTCTAACCCCCCACCACCACCTCAGTGTGGCAAGCCCATGGAGACGAGCCGTTGTGTGGACTGTGGAGCTGAGATCGGAGGGCGCAGCCACAATCCTGTCGCGGGCTTCACTACTGCTCAGATCCGGTAAGTGGGCAATTCTATACGAGATTGACCCATGGATATTTATGATTTTTTTTGGGGGGGGGGGTCTATCTGAAATGAAATCCATAGAAATGTCCTTTGGAGGAAGGATGATTTTGCAATCCGTATCAAAAAATGATTGTTGAAAATGAATGAATTATATATTTTTCCTGTTGATGGCTACGCTGCTGAATGTATCTGCCAGGGATTACTTGGCCTACAGGCTATGGTTCATTATTATAACGTTTATAGACTGATCTAGAATATAGACTGATCGCGGTTATAGACTGATCTAGAATATAGACTGATCTAGAATATGGACTGATCTAGAATATAGACTGATCTAGAATATAGACTGATCTAGAATATAGACTGATCGCGGTTATAGACTGATCGCGGTTATAGACTGATCGCGGTTATAGACTGATCTAGAATATAGACTGATCTAGAATATAGACTGATCTAGAATATGGACTGATCTAGAATATAGACTGATCTAGAATATAGACGGATCTAGAATATGGACTGATCTAGAATATAGACTGATCTAGAATATAGACTGATCTAGAATATGGACTGATCTAGAATATAGACTGATCTAGAATATAGACTGATCTAGAATATAGACTGATCTAGAATATAGACTGATCGCGGTTATAGACTGATCTAGAATATAGACTGATCTAGAATATAGACTGATCTAGAATATAGACTGATCTAGAATATAGACTGATCGCGGTTATAGACTGATCTAGAATATAGACTGATCGCGGTTATAGACTGATCTAGAATATAGACTGATCTAGAATATAGACTGATCTAGAATATAGACTGATCGTGGTTATAGACTGATCTAGAATATAGACTGATCGCGGTTATAGACTGATCTAGAATATAGACTGATCTAGAATATAGACTGATCGCGGTTATAGACTGATCTAGAATATAGACTGATCTAGAATATAGACTGATCGCGGTTATAGACTGATCTAGAATATAGACTGCTCTAGAATATAGACTGATCTAGAATATAGACTGATCGCGGTTATAGACTGATCTAGAATATAGACTGATCTAGAATATAGACTGATCGCGGTTATAGACTGATCTAGAATATAGACTGATCTAGAATATAGACTGATCTAGAATATAGACTGATCGCGGTTATAGACTGATCTAGAATATAGACTGATCTAGAATATAGACTGATCTAGAATATAGACTGATCTAGAATATAGACTGATCGCGGTTATAGACTGATCTAGAATATAGACTGATCTAGAATATAGACTGATCACGGTTATAGACTGATCTAGAATATAGACTGATCTAGAATATAGACTGATCTAGAATATAGACTGATCGCGGTTATAGACTGATCTAGAATATAGACTGATCTAGAATATAGACTGATCTAGAATATAGACTGATCGCGGTTATAGACTGATCGCAGTTATAAAATAATGTGAATTTAAAAATAAATAACAAAATGTCAATAGGAAATATATATAATAACTCACAATCTACAGCTGTCCTTTAAGTGGACCACAACACATGACATACTTAGGATGCTTAATTAGTAACTGACAACAAACAACAAATATTTTAAGATAACTTTATCCCATTACAATATGAAAGCCAATGAAATGGATCAATCTTCCCATAGATCTTAGTTAGAATAAACCTCTTCAGAATGCATTTATGTTTTGTAGGTAATACCAATTACCCCACCGAAGATATTCTCTGAAGTATACCCAAAACAAACCTTTACAAGGGCAAATCAAATCAATAGGACATCTTTTACACCTAAGTCAGAGGGAGATTTTTAACCTTCCAGCCTTAAAGGCACTTTTTTATTATTATACCTTTATTTAACCAGGCAAGTCAGTTAAGAACAATTTCTTATTTTCAATGACGGCCTAGGAACAGTGGGTTAACTGCCTGTTCAGGGGCAGAATGACAGATTTGTTCCTTGTCAGCTCGGGGGTTTGAACTCGCAACCTTCCGGTTACTAGTCCAACGCTCTAACCACTAGGCTACGCTGCCGCCCCGCACTACAGAGGAACACCCGGGTACACATTGAAGATGTGCCTGCTCACTCCTAGAATATTTTGAGGTGTATTAACAAAGGATAAAGCTAAGAACATTAACTTCATAGTATACAATATGGAAGAAAATTAAAACTTATATCACTCGCTAAAACACAACAGTATGGAACAATCCTTGGATAGCTTTTCTTTATTTTTACAATTTAAATTCAACCTTTTATTTAACTAGGCAAGTCAGTTAAGAACAAATTCTTATTTACAATGATGGCCTAACCCAGCCTAACCCTACCCTGGACAAACCCGGAAGATGCTGGGCCAATTGTGCGCCACCCTATGGGACTCCCAATCACGACCGGATGTGATACAGCCTGGATTCGAACCAGGGTGTCTGTAGTGACTCCTCAAGCACTGAGATGCAGTGCCTTAGAGTGGCCTACAACACACTTGCTTAAAGTCTACATTGAAAACGTAAGGTATAGCAACTGTAAATGACTTGGTAATAGGAAATAAATGTCTTTCCAAAAAATAATTCAAAAGCAATTTTAGACTGACCAATGTAGATATTTTCAAATACATGCAACTTAAAAGTTTCATATGAAGACATTTCGATTTGAAATCTTTTGGATGTCAGAGAAATCTTGAGGGAACCCTATTTGAGTCAAAAAATATATATATTTGCATATGAAAATATAGAAAATCTTGGAGACAGCCTATCCAACTGATCATCTCTTTAGAAAAACAATAAACTACTGGAACCAGAACTTATAAACAACTTATAGTGGTACAAGATGGAGGGAATGTTTGAACATAACTAATGATATTACAGTTATCGAATATGTACGCTTTATCAAATCAAATTTTATTGGTCACATACACATGGTTAGTAGAAACCCAAAACATCAAAAATATATATGTAATTTCCCAAGTGAGGCTTTTAATGAGTCACAGTACTGAAGAATGAAAACATTTTTTCTTGTCTTTTCATAAGAGGTGACAGTACTGAGACTGGCCACGTCCTGGGACACCCTCGACGGAGGGACCACCCAGACATGCAGGACACAAAGAGCATGTCCTCTGTTCCTTTCAACCTGGTCCGGCTTCTCACCCACATAGCCATGCTCCTAGGAACCAGAAGTAACCCACAGGTACAACGCGGCAAATCATACTAGAGGGACCTATGGATTTGTGTGATTTAAAGGGACAGTTCACTCAAATATGTTTCCTTACCTTGAAAGCAGTCTATGGAAGGGAGAGACAGCAGATACCTTTTTCTCTATCATTTCTTGTCCATAGACTTCAATTAAGGAATTATTCCTGGCTTTAAGTTGATAGCCAGCAGATTTGTTTAGCTGTGACGTGACATTTTGCTTCGTACAGTACATCTGCCTTAGTGGCAGTGGCCCGTTCAGAAACTCCTAGCTCTTTCCCGTGGTCCCTACCCTATTCAGTGGATAAGGAGCTAGTCCCTACCCTATTCAGTGGATAAGGAGCTGGTCCCTACCCTATTCAGTGGATAAGGAGCTAGTCCCTACCCTATTCAGTGGATAAGGAGCTAGTCCCTACCCTATTCAGTGGATAAGGAGCTAGTCCCTACCCTATTCAGGGGATAAGGAGCTAGTCCCTACCCTATTCAGGGGATAAGGAGCTAGTCTCTACCCTATTCAGTGGATAAGGAGCTAGTCTCTACCCTATTCAGTGGATAAGGAGCTAGTCTCTACCCTATTCAGTGGATAAGGAGCTAGTCTCTACCCTATTCAGGGGATAAGGAGCTAGTCCCTACCCTATTCAGGGGATAAGGAGCTAGTCCCTACCCTATTAAAGGGATAAGGAGCTAGTCCCTACCCTATTCAGTGGATAAGGAGCTAGTCCCTACCCTATTAAAGGGATAAGGAGCTAGTCCCTACCCTATTCAGTGGATAAGGAGCTAGTCTCTACCCTATTCAGTGGATAAGGAGCTAGTCCCTACCCTATTCAGTGGATAAGGAGCTAGTCCCTACCCTATTCAGGGGATAAGGAGCTAGTCCCTACCCTATTAAAGGGATAAGGAGCTAGTCCCCCTATTCAGTGGATAAGGAGCTAGTTCTATTAAAGGGATAAGGAGCTAGTCCCTACCCTATTCAGTGGATAAGGAGCTAGTCCCTACCCTATTCAGTGGATAAGGAGCTAGGGATCCCTACCCTATTCAGTGGATAAGGAGCTAGTCCCTACCCTATTCAGTGGATAAGGAGCTAGTCCCTACCCTATTCAGTGGATAAGGAGCTAGTCTCTACCCTATTCAGTGGATAAGGAGCTAGTCCCTACCCTATTCAGTGGATAAGGAGCTAGTCTCTACCCTATTCAGGGGATAAGGAGCTAGTCCCTACCCTATTCAGTGGATAAGGAGCTAGTCCCTACCCTATTCAGTGGATAAGGAGCTAGTCTCTACCCTATTCAGTGGATAAGGGATATTCAGTGGATAAGGCTAGTCCCTACCCTATTCAGGGGATAAGGAGCTAGTCCCTACCCTATTCAGGGGATAAGGAGCTAGTCCCTACCCTATTCAGTGGATAAGGAGCTAGTCCCTACCCTATTCAGTGGATAAGGAGCTAGTCCCTACCCTATTCAGTGGATAAGGAGCTAGTCCCTACCCTATTCAGTGGATAAGGAGCTAGTCCCTACCCTATTCAGTGGATAAGGAGCTAGTCCCTACCCTATTCAGTGGATAAGGAGCTAGTCCCTACCCTATTCAGGGGATAAGGAGCTAGTCCCTACCCTATTCAGTGGATAAGGAGCTAGTCTCTATCCTATTCAGTGGATAAGGAACTATTCTCTACCCTATTCAGTGGATAAGGAGCTAGTCTCTACCCTATTCAGTGGATAAGGAGCTAGTCTCTATCCTATTCAGTGGATAAGGGAGCTAGTCCCTACCCTATTCAGTGGATAAGGAGCTAGTCCCTACCCTATTCAGTGGATAAGGAGCTAGTCCCTACCCTATTCAGTGGATAAGGAGCTAGTCCCTACCCTATTCAGTGGATAAGGAGCTAGTCCCTACCCTATTCAGTGGATAAGGAGCTAGTCCCTACCCTATTCAGTGGATAAGGAGCTAGTCCCTACCCTATTCAGTGGATAAGGAGCTAGTCCCTACCCTATTCAGGGATAAGGAGCTAGTCCCTACCTATTCAGTGGATAAGGAGCTAGTCCCTACCCTATTCAGTGGATAAGGAGCTAGTCCCTACCCTATTCAGTGGATAAGGAGCTAGTCCCTACCCTATTCAGTGGATAAGGAGCTAGTCCCTACCCTATTCAGTGGATAAGGAGCTAGTCCCTACCCTATTCAGTGGATAAGCAGCTAGTCCCTATATTCAGTGGATAAGGAGCTAGTCCCTACCCTATTCAGTGGATAAGGAGCTAGTCCTACCCTATTCAGGGATAAGGAGCTAGTCCCTACCCTATTCAGTGGATAAGGAGCTAGTCCCTACCCTATTCAGTGGATAAGGAGCTAGTCTCTACCCTATTCAGTGGATAAGGAGCTAGTCCCTACCCTATTCAGTGGATAAGGAGCTAGTCCCTACCCTATTCAGTGGATAAGGAGCTAGTCTCTACCCTATTCAGTGGATAAGGAGCTAGTCCCTACCCTATTCAGTGGATAAGGAGCTAGTCCCTACCCTATTCAGTGGATAAGGAGCTAGTCCCTACCCTATTCAGTGGATAAGGAGCTATTCAGTGGTCCCTACCCTATTCAGGGATAAGGAGCTAGTCCCTACCCTATTCAGTGGATAAGGAGCTAGTCCCTACCCTATTCAGGGGATAAGGAGCTAGTCCCTACCCTATTCAGTGGATAAGGAGCTAGTCCCTACCCTATTCAGTGGATAAGGAGCTAGTCCCTACCCTATTCAGTGGATAAGGAGCTAGTCCCTACCCTATTCAGTGGATAAGGAGCTAGTCCCTACCCTATTCAGTGGATAAGGAGCTAGTCCCTACCCTATTCAGTGGATAAGGAGCTAGTCCCTACCCTATTCAGTGGATAAGGAGCTAGTCCCTACCCTATTCAGTGGATAAGGAGCTAGTCCCTACCCTATTCAGTGGATAAGGAGCTGGTCCCTACCCTATTCAGTGGATAAGGAGCTAGTCCCTACCCTATTCAGTGGATAAGGAGCTAGTCCCTACCCTATTCAGTGGATAAGGAGCTAGTCCCTACCCTATTCAGTGGATAAGGAGCTAGTCCCTACCCTATTCAGTGGATAAGGAGCTAGTCCCTACCCTATTCAGTGGATAAGGAGCTAGTCCCTACCCTATTCAGGGGATAAGGAGCTAGTCCTACCCTATTCAGTGGATAAGGAGCTAGTCCCTACCCTATTCAGTGGATAAGGAGCTAGTCCCTACCCTATTCAGGGGATAAGGAGCTAGTCCCTACCCTATTCAGGGGATAAGGAGCTAGTCCCTACCCTATTCAAGGGATAAGGAGCTAGTCCCTACCCTATTCAAGGGATAAGGAGCTAGTCCCTACCCTATTCAGTGGATAAGGAGCTAGATATTCAGTGGATAAGGAGCTAGTCCCTACCCTATTCAGTGGATAAGGAGCTAGTCCCTACCCTATTCAGGGGATAAGGAGCTAGTCCCTACCCTATTCAAGGGATAAGGAGCTAGTCCCTACCCTATTCAGTGGATAAGGAGCTGGTCCCTACCCTATTCAGTGGATAAGGAGCTAGTCCCTACCCTATTCAGTGGATAAGGAGCTAGTCCCTACCATATTCAAGGGATAAGGAGCTAGTCTCTACCCTATTCAGGGGATAAGGAGCTAGTCCCTACCCTATTCAAGGGATAAGGAGCTAGTCTCTACCCTATTCAGTGGATAAGGAGCTAGTCTCTACCCTATTCAGTGGATAAGTAGCTAGTCCCTACCCTATTCAGTGGATAAGGAGCTAGTCTCTATCCTATTCAGTGGATAAGGAACTATTCTCTACCCTATTCAGTGGATAAGGAGCTAGTCCCTACCCTATTCAGGGGATAAGGAGCAAGGATAAAGAACTAGTCCCTACCCTATTCAGTGGATAAGGAGCTAGTCCCTACCATATTCAGTGGATAAGGAGCTAGTCCCTACCCTATTCAGGGGATAAGGAGCTAGTCCCTACCCTATTCAGTGGATAAGGAGCTAGTCCCTACCCTATTCAGGGGATAAGGAGCTAGTCCCTACCATATTCAGTGGATAAGGAGCTAGTCCCTACCCTATTCAGGGGATAAGGAGCTAGTCCCTACCCTATTCAGTGGATAAGGAGCTAGTCCCTACCCTATTCAGTGGATAAGGAGCTAGTCCCTACCCTAGCTAGTAGAAGGAGTTGGTTCCTAGTGTCTTATCCAGGTCTTTGTTTGTCTTTGATAGGCCATTGCTGCTATCATCAAGCCCCAAGTTGCTGATCCCAGTTTGTTCCTCATGGGACACCTGCTGAAAGACATGGAACACGTGATTAAGTTTATGGGGAAGGGGAGAGATGACACAGTCAATGCCATCCACCTGATGATCAGTAGCCTACTGAAGCCTCACCGTCGTGGTAAGGCCAGTTGAATTTTTCATTCTTTTATTTATTTATTTTATTTAACTAGGCAAGTCAGTTAAAACTTCTTGGCGCACTCATCCCGTTAGCGGGATCATTTTTGTCAACATCTGCTAAATTGCAGAGCGCCAAATTCAAATTAAATTACTAAAAATATTTAATTTTCATGAAATCACAAGTGCAGTATAGCAAAACACAGCTTAGCTTGTTGTTAATCCACCTGGCGTGTCAGATTTCAAAAAAGCTTTACAGCAAAAGCTCTCCAAGTGTTTATGTCAGGACATCTCTCTCAGCAGACAAAACATTACAAACAGCTAGCAGCAAAGTAGATTGGTCACGAAAGTCAGAAAAGCAATAAAATGAATCGCTTACCTTTGATGATCTTCGGATGTTTGCACTCACGAGACTCCCAGTTACTTAATGTTCCTTTTGTTCGATAAAGATGATTTTTATATCCAAAATACCTCAATTTGGTTGGCGCGTTTTGTTAACCTCTTGCGACGAGCAATCCCGTATCCGGGAGCGTAATCATAGCCTCAAATGCATTAGCATAATGCATCGGACATAAATACCCCTAAAAACTTTTCCTATTCATGAAAATCGCAAATTAAATTAAATAAATATATTCAAACAAGCTTAGCCTTTTGTTAACAACAATGTCATCTCAGATTTTCAAAATGTGCGTTACAGCCAATGCTAGACAAGCATTTGTGTAAGTTTATCATGGCATAATGCTATGCTAGGTTCTGCTGGCAGCAGGCAACATTTTCACAAAAATAAGAGAAGCAACCAAATTAAATCATTTACCTTTGAAGAACTTCAGATGCTTTCACTCAGGAGACTCCCAGTTAGATAGCAAATGTTATTTTTGTAGGCGAAATAGCTCCCGTTTCTTCATCATGCTTGGCTGAGAAATCGACCGGAAAATGCTACAACTATAATGAAACTTTTTTCAAAATTTGCTCCATAATATCGACAGAAACACGGCAAACGTTGTTTAGGGTCCATCCTCAAGGTGTTTTTAACATATACAGTGCCTTGCGAAAGTATTCGGCCCCTTTGAACTTTGCGACCTTTTGCCACATTTCAGGCTTCAAACATAAAGATATAAAACTGTATTTTTTTGTGAAGAATCAACAAGTGGGACACAATCATGAGGTGGAACGACATTTATTGGATATTTCAAACTTTTTTAACAAATCAAAAACTGAAAAATTGGGCGTGCAAAATTATTCAGCCCCCTTAAGTTAATACTTTGTAGCGCCACCTTTTGCTGCGATTACAGCTGTAAGTCGCTTGGGGTATGTCTATCAGTTTTGCACATTGAGAGACTGAAATTTTTCCCCATTCCTCTTTGCAAAACAGCTCGAGCTGGGACTTGAACCCCGTTGAAAACCTGTAGTTTGATTTAAAGAGGGTAGTCCATAAGAGCAGATGAAGAATATCACAGATCTGGAGAGATTCTGTATGGAGGAATGGTTTAAAATCCCTTCCAATGTGTTCTACGATTTCATAACGTTTTAGAAAAAAGGCTCAGTATCAGGGGGGGGTGCTGGAGTATTGAAAACAGGGTACCAATCATTTTTACCCTTATCTTTTTTTAGATTTGTTTTATTACTTTTTTTTTTTAAATGTATCTTTCTTTGAGCAATTGTATTAGTATCAAATATAATTTTCCCTGCAAATTTAAAAAAATATATATTTATCTCAGTATTTGTGGTATTTATTTTCTACAATCTTTTCTTGTCGATATTAAGGGAGGTGATATTAGGTCAAGATGCGTCCGTTGGTTCTGGTTCTTGTTGTCAGTGTTGGTAACTGGAATCAGATTATGTACAGTTTATACTTCTCTCCTCAGGGTGTGCTGATAATCATCTCTCTACCAAAGAGGCCAGAAACAACTGGGAGATGACAGTTGGTAATGAAATAATCTCCCCTCAGCTGAAGGTAAAAATCACTAGTTTTACTGCCTTTTTATAAGCCGACCGTCTAGAACAGATGTGTTTTTTAAATTCATATATTTTTTTATTTTTAATTTTACCTTTATTTAACCAGGCAAGTCAGTTAAGTTAAGAACAAATTCTTATTTTCAATGACGGCCTGGGAACAGTGGGTTAACTGCCTGTTCAGGGGCAGAACGACAGATTTGTACCTTGTCAGCTCGGGGGTTTGAACTCACAACCTTCCGGTTGCTAGTCCAACAGCTCTAACCACTAGGCTTCCCAGTTCTAATTGCAGGATTGGGTTGGTATAAGCGATAATGATTGTAGCTCTGCCTTGTTTTCCATATTGATTTTAAAGGTTTGACAGAATTACCCAGAAGTCAGGGTTGTGCCCAGAATTCAGAGTTTTGTAATTGACTCCCATTCAACTCACGAGTTGGAATTCAAATTGAAAATCGACCACACCCCAGCTGATGCAGTATTAGAATTTGAGAAAAGATTTTCTGTGGTTGGTGAAGTTCATCACTGACATCCTGGAACTACAGAGAAATCTGGTCGAAGACGTGTCGGAATGTGACTGACCTGTCCCACGGCACCAATTCAAAATGAGTTGCACCACCCCCTCCCTTTTGCCTCTCAATTTGTTGGGACATCGACTCTACAAGATATTGAAAGCATTCCACAAGGATGTTGACTCCAATGCTTCCCACAGTTGTGTCAAGTTGGCTGGATGTCTTTTGGGTGGTGGACCATTTTTTTATAAACGGGTGACTGTTGAGCGTGAAATACCCAGCAGCATTGCAGTTCTTGGCACACTCAAACCGGTGCACCTGGCTACCTAACACCATACCCCGTTCAAAAGGCACTTAAATATTTTGTCTTGCCTATTCACCCTCTGAATGGCACTCACACACCATCCATGTTTCGATTGTCTCAAGGCTTAACAATCCTTCTTTAACCCGTCTCCTTCCCTTCATCTACACTGATTTGAAGTGGATTTAACAAGTGACATCAATAAGGGATCATAGCTTTCACCTGGTCAGTCTGTCATGGAAAAATCAGGTGTTCTTAATGTTTTGTATAATCAGTTTATAGATCACATTTGTTAGGCCTTCAAAAAGAAGCCAAAGGGTCAAGTTGTGGGTTAAACTAATGCAGTCTGGGAAATGTTGTATTTTCCCCATATTGAACAAAAATTTAAGTGGTTAAAATAAATGAAGGAAAACAAAACCTGTATGCATTCTAAATTATTATATTCCATTAAGTTGGTCCTGAAAATCAATTGTTTCAACAATATTTCATATGCATGTATGAATGACGTGTTTGGTGTTTTTATGTACAATGTATATTTGTATTGATAACACCTAATATAGAATAGAACAGGCATTTCAATTTCCCTGAATTCAATTATATTTCATTTTAATTAAAATTCGAATTGCAATTCTGTATCCTGTTGACTACTTCAATACAATAATTACATTTTAATTAATGAGGCATTCTGAATTCTCAATTCTGAATTGAGCCCAACCCTGCTAGATGTACATAGGAGACAGGTGGTTTAATTACCCCGCTGGCTGTCTCCTCCTATCACGTCTCCAGGACCTGGATCGGTGGCTGCAGGAGGTGAATGCCTTCATCAGGGATGACTCAAGGTTGTCCTCCAACCCTATCATGAGGGTGTTGTCTCCGGAGCCACGCCTGTTCCTGACCTCGCTGCCCCACAACTCCCAGATCCACAGCTCAGCGGTGTGGAACTGCAGGGAGAGGGTGTCCCTGCTCAGCCTCACCCGCATTGTGGAGCAGAATGACGGAGAAAACACCCTGCCAGTACTCTGGAGGTTCCTGCACAAGGTAAGAGGTTTATTTCACCTTTATTTAACTAGCCAAGTCAGTTAAAAACAAATTATTATTCACAATGACGGGCCTACCCCGGCCAAATCCTCCTCTACCTCGGACGACACTGAGCCAATTGTGCGCCGCCCTGGGGGACTCCCGATCACGGCCGGGTTGTGATACAGCCCGGACAGAACCCGGGTCTTGGACTGCTGCAGTGCCTTGGACTGCTGCATCACTCGGGAGGCCCGGCTATATTATGTCATTGAGAGCAAATGAACAATGAAGTAAGGAAAAGCTTGCTCGGTGATGACAGATGAAAAGCCTGCCGTGTTAAATGTGAACTCATTTGCATTGTTGGGCTCTGACTTTCTTTTCAATCAGAACCTGAGCTGCTCAGCATGTATAGGCCTTATACGGTTTTCCCTGTCAGTAGTTCTATGCCTTGTGATTGGTTGCAGTCTGTCAGCAGATATTTTACTGAACCCTGTGATTGGTTGCAGTCTGTCAGCAGATATTTTACTGAACCCTGTGATTGGTTGCAGTCTGTCAGCAGATATTTTACTGAACCCTGTGATTGGTTGCAGTCTGTCAGCAGATATTTTACTGAACCCTGTGATTGGTTGCAGTCTGTCAGCAGATATTTTACTGAACCCTGTGATTGGTTGCAGTCTGTCAGCAGATATTTTACTGAACCCTGTGATTGGTTGCAGTCTGTCAGCAGATATTTTACTGAACCCTGTGATTGGTTGCAGTCTGTCAGCAGATATTTTACTGAACCCTGTGATTGGTTGCAGTCTGTCAGCAGATATTTTACTGAACCCTGTGATTGGTTGCAGTCTGTCAGCAGATATTTTACTGAACCCTGTGATTGGTTGCAGTCTGTCAGCAGATATTTTACTGAACGCTGTGATTGGTTGCAGTCTGTCAGCAGATATTTTACTGAACGCTGTGATTGGTTGCAGTCTGTCAGCAGATATTTTACTGAACCCTGTGATTGGTTTGCAGGAGGCAGAGCTGCGGTTGCTGAAGTTCATCACTGACATCCTGGAACTACAGAGAAATCTGGTGAAGACGTGTCGGAATGTGACTGACCTGTCCCACGGCACCATTGCCAAATTCCTCCAGAGACAGGAATCAGGTACTATAACACAGGTGTCAAACTCATTCTATGGAGGACCGACCGAGTGTCCGCGGGCTTTCACTTCTCGCTTGTACTTGATTGATCAATGAAGGTCACTGATGAGTTAGGAACTCCCCTCATCTCGTTGTCTGGGTCTTAATTGGACAACCTCACCTGGTTGTCTGGCTCTTAATTGGACAACCTCACCTGGTTGTCTGGGGTCTTAATTGGACAACCTCACCTGGTTGTCTGGGGTCTTAATTGGACAACCTCACCTGGTTGTCTGGGGTCTTAATTGGACAACCTCACCTGGTTGTCTGGGGTCTTAATTGGACAACCTCACCTGGTTGTCTGGGGTCTTAATTGGACAACCTCACCTGGTTGTCTGGGGTCTTAATTGGACAACCTCACCTGGTTGTCTGGGGTCTTAATTGGACAACCTCACCTGGTTGTCTGGGGTCTTAATTGGACAACCTCACCTGGTTGTCTGGGGTCTTAATTGGACAACCTCACCTGGTTGTCTGGGGTCTTAATTGGACAACCTCACCTGGTTGTCTGGGGTCTTAATTGGACAACCTCACCTGGTTGTCTGGGGTCTTAATTGGACAACCTCACCTGGTTGTCTGGGGTCTTAATTGGACAACCTCACCTGGTTGTCTGGGGTCTTAATTGGACAACCTCACCTGGTTGTCTGGGGTCTTAATTGGACAACCTCACCTGGTTGTCTGGGGTCTTGATTGGACAACCTCACCTGGTTGTCTGGGGTCTTAATTGGACAACCTCACCTGGTTGTCTGGGGTCTTAATTGGACAACCTCACCTGGTTGTCTGGGGTCTTAATTGGACAACCTCACCTGGTTGTCTGGGGTCTTAATTGGACAACCTCACCTGGTTGTCTGGGGTCTTAATTGGACAACCTCACCTGGTTGTCTGGGGTCTTAATTGGACAACCTCACCTGGTTGTCTGGGGTCTTAATTGGACAACCTCACCTGGTTGTCTGGGTCTTAATTGGACAACCTCACCTGGTTGTCTGGGGTCTTAATTGGACAACCTCACCTGGTTGTCTGGGGTCTTAATTGGACAACGTCAGCTGGTTGTCTGGCCCTTAATTGGACAACCTCACCTGGTTGTCTGGCTCTTAATTGGACACTAATTGAAAGGAAATAACATAAACTAACAGACTGCCCTCCATGACTGGAATGAGTGTGCTGTATCTTCTGATTGATGCAGTGTTTCCCAGTCCTAGTCCTTGGGACCCAAAGGGATGCACCTTTTTTGGTTTTGCCCTCCCACAACCTGATTCAACTTGTCAAAGGCTTGATGCGAGTTGTGTTAGTGCAAGGACTAAACCAAAACCACTAGGGTCCCAAGGACCAGGACTGGGAACCACTGAATTAGTGGCATTGAGACCAATCTTAACTTTAGATGTTTACGAATGACTCATCTTCCTTTGTAAATATCCTATGTGCATTATTTAAAAATCTACGTGAACGTTTAAGTAAGCCAGGCTTACCAACTATTCTGTAAGCATTCCGTAAAACGTGTCCTAAAGGAATTGGAGGCTGCATTCAATCCGTATCGCGGAAGATCTGCGCTACAATTTGAAGGTCATATGCCAGTTTACAGTGAATGCAGTCTCCGTGACCACGGGAACATTGCCTTTAATTGTTAATCACGCTACTAGAGCAGATCTTCGGCACCGCGGATTAAATAGAGGCCAAAGTTTGTCATTGGTTTTCATCTTTGTCCATCTTTCCACAGTTCCGCTGAGAGCCTGGCATGAGAAACGGATCAACACCTTCCTGACAACATGGAATCAGCTTAGGGGCTCGCTGGCGACCAACGGTAATAGCACAGACAACGCATCATATACCATGTGGGGTCTAATAGTGATCTGGTAACCCCTGTATACAGCCTCGCTACTGTTATTTCATTGTTGCTCTTTAATTATTAGTTATTTTTAACTTCAGTTTATTTTAGTAGATACTTTCTGAAAACTGCATTGTTGGTTTGTAAAGGAAGCATTTCACCTGTTGTATTCGGCGCATGCGACAAATAACATTTGATTTGATATATAATTACTCGCGCACATGCATTTTCAGTACATATTTGTTAACGCTTTTGTCAAACAACGGCAACCTTAAAAGTAAGCGTGTGTTGGGCATTCAAGAGATCCCAGGGCACAACTTCCTAGTGAACCCAAGCATGTGAAATATTCCCACTTCCAACTCTCCTAAATATCTCAATAATTCAATGATAACCCCCCCCCCCCTGGCTCTGCTATAATGAGTTAAAGCCTAATCGTGTTCCCATGACATTTTTTTTTTGTTTTTTTATTTTACCTTTATTTAACTAGGCAAGTCAGTTAAGAACAAATTCTTATTTTCAATGACGGCCTAGGAACAGTGGGTTAACTGCCTGTTCAGGGGCAGAACGACAGATTTTGTACCTTGTCAGCTCGGGGATTTGAACTCTAACCAATGCTCTAACCACTAGGCTACACTGCCACCCCAAGCACATCAGAAACACATCAGAAACAATGTGTTTGTTTGGTTCTGTAGGAGAGATTAAGATCCCTGTTGAGTTCTGCCGGAAGGATCTGGACATGACCAGTGACTTCCAGGTCCTGTTGCCACGGCGTCAAGGTCCTGGTCTCTGCTCCACAGCCCTGGTCAGCTACCTCATCACCCTGCAGAACGAGCTGGTCTACTGTGTGGACAAGCACCTTGGAGAGGAGACTAGGTGGATGCATGTTTACTAATTTGGTGTGAAATAGGGGTCAGCAACATGCGTGATTCTTTTTCTTTTTTTTCTCAAGTTTTTTGTTAAAAAAAAAAAGTTTTGTTTTTAGGTACAAAAAGACTAAAATCACCAGGAATTCAGTTAAGAATTAGTTTCATTTATGAAATCTGTTCCCAAGTAAATCCCACAAAAAAAAGAGACATGGACCGTGTCTCAATGTAATCAAGGTCTGAAATTATTTTACTGAAATGCATTCTATTATTGGACATAGTGGTGGTGAAGTTGGAGTGCACTAATTATTATAAATATGTTCCATTCCCCCAACCATCCGCTTCGACATAAATCATCCCGCTGCTTGCCTTGCTACCCCTAATGTGGTCCTAGTACACATCCTGGCATTATGCCAAGGAATATCTGTTGTGAAATATCCTAGTACACATCCTGGCATTATGCCAAGGAATATCTGTTTTGAAATATCCTAGTCCTTTGTTGCAATATCCTAGTGTTGCATTTGAGTGAGGGAAATATATAGAGAGAAAACAGCACATTGAGACGGAAGCAGAAACTGTTGATACCGCAGCCCTATCGTTTCAGGCCATTTTGTTGTCTTCATTTTTCTTTCCCCAGCTTTAAAGTGAGCCCGGCGGACCTAACGGACCTGCATGTGATCCAGTATGATCTGGAGAGGGACCTGCTGCCTCTGATCCTGTCCAACTGTCAGTACAGCATGAAGCAAGACAAGGAGACGCTGCACGAGTACGACCTGTCCAACATCCAGCAGCAGATCCTCTCCCGCTTCTTGCAGGGCAGACCCATCATCACCCTCAATGTGAGTGCCAATCGCTCAGTTGGTAGGAGCATGGCGCATCCAACACTAGTGTCATTCAGGGTTTGATTCCTGAATGGACAAGGTATACTGACAGAATATACTGTATGTTTAACTGTAAGTCGGTTTGGATAGAAGGAACGTTAAATGACCATATGACCACCAGCGTTGGTGTCAATTCAATTCATACATTTTTTTAAAGTACAGTTATTTTTTAAATAGACACAGTTAGCATTATTTGACATTTCAAATGGAATTCAGCCCAACCTTGATGCTATAAATATTTACTTTTATCAGCTATTCACGATGTCCGTTATTGGTTTCTACAGGGAATCCCAACACTGGTGAACAGACATGATCGAATTCATGAAATTATTCTGAAGGACATGAGAGGAAAGATTGAACAAGTAAGTCACGTTAAAATCTATAAAAACGATAAGTTAGCCGTGTCTTCTTCCCAAAACATTCACAAATGATGAGTCACCATTTTCAGAGGATTTTATTAATTTAAACTTTATTTAACGAGGCATGAACCAGATGAGGCTTTCTTTACCTTTTTAATGACATTTTCTGCAGATCGGAAGGAACCAGATAGACTTCAGTAATATGGAGATATTATTATTATAATATTATTATATATTATATTATTATTATATAATATTATTATAATATTGGATTTGGGCCCACTGCCACATTCTGTGTAGTTCTTTCAGATCTAAGAACACTGGGAAAGAGCTTGGGCTTTGTCCTCTCTACTTTGGAGATAGGGCTTTGTCCTCTCTACTTTGGAGATAGGGGCTTTGTCCTCTCTACTTTGGAGATAGGGCTTTGTCCTCTCTACTTTGGAGATAGGGCTTTGTCCTCTCTACTTTGGAGATAGGGCTTTGTCCTCTCTACTTTGGAGATAGGGGCTTTGTCCTCTCTACTTTGGAGATAGGGGCTTTGTCCTCTCTACTTTGGAGATAGGGGGTTGACCTTTGGAGATAGGGGGTTGACCTTTGGAGATAGGGGGTTGACCTTTGGAGATAGGGGTTTTGACCCCTCTACTTTGGAGATAGGGGTTTTGACCCCTCTACTTTGGAGATAGGGGTTTTGACGTCTCTCTTCTGTGTGTCTCTAGGTGCCTCTGCCCTCGCGGGCCCTGTCGACACTAGTTGGGGAGCTGAAGTCGTACAATGAGGTGTGTGAGGCCCTCTCCACCGTAGAGGTGGCCCTGGGGTTCCTGGCTATGACCGGGGGAGAACCCCACATGCAGCTGGGCAGCTACCTGGAGGAGGTGCTGCAGATGAGAGATCAAACGGCCCCACACATCCTAACGGTCAGCCTTGTGACTTTAACACGTCTCGTCTCATAATAGCTAGGGCACGCGTTACATTTAGTCTGTAATAAACGGGATTTCGTGTGCACGCATAGATTGCCGCTCTGCTCATTTCACAGTCCAAACACAAGTCTGTCCCTTTATTATAAAAGTAGCCAGTGAATTTAAATCAATGAGGTAAGATTTTTATTTTTTATTTAACTAAGCAAGTCAGTTAAGAACATATTCTTATTTACAATGACGGCCTACCAGAAGGCAAAAAGGCCTCCTGCGGGGACGGGGGCTGGGATAAAAACATTTAAAAATGTTAAATAATATAGGACAAAACACACATCACAACGAGAGACATCACAACGAGAGACATCACAACGAGAGACATCACAACGAGAGACATCACAACGAGAGACATCACAACGAGAGACACCACAGCACGACACGACATAGAGACACCACAACACGACATAGAGACACCACAACACGACATAGAGACACCACAACACGACATAGAGACACCACAACACGACACAACGAGAGACCACAACACAACATAGAGAGACACCACAACACGACATAGAGACACCACAACACGACACAACGAGAGACACCACAACACGACACAACGAGAGACACCACAACACGACATAGAGAGAGACACCACAACACTACATAGAGAGAGACACCACAACACTACATAGAGAGAGACACCACAACACTACATAGAGAGAGACACCACAACACTACATAGAGAGAGACACCACAACACGACATAGAGACACCACAACACGACATAGAGACACCACAACACGACATAGAGACACCACAACACGACATAGAGAGACACCACAACACGACATAGAGAGACACCACAACACGACATAGAGACACCACAACACGACACAACGAGAGACACCACAACACGACATAGAGACACCACAAAACGACATAGAGAGAGACACCACAACACTACATAGAGAGAGACACCACAACACTACATAGAGAGAGACACCACAACACTACATAGAGAGAGACACCACAACACTACATAGAGAGAGACACCACAACACTACATAGAGAGAGACACCACAACACTACATAGAGAGAGACACCACAAAACTACATAGAGACACCACAACACTACATAGAAACATCACAACACTACATAGAGACACCACAACACTACATAGAGAGAGACACCACAACACGACATATAGACACCACAACACGACATATAGACACCACAACACGACATAGAGAGACCACAACACGACATAGAGAGACCACAACACGACATAGAGACACCACGACACGACATAGAGACACCACGACACGACATAGAGACACCACGACACGACATAGAGACACCACGACACGACATAGAGACACCACAACACGACATAGAGACACCACGACACGACATAGAGACACCACGACACGACATAGAGACACCACGACACGACATAGAGACACCACGACACGACATAGAAACACCACGACACGACATAGAGACACCACGACACGACATAGAGACACCACGACACGACACAACGAGAGACACCACGACACGACACAACGAGAGACACCACAACACGACACAACGAGAGACACCACAACACGACACAACGAGAGACACCACAACACGACATATAGAGAGACACCACAACACGACATAGAGAGAGACACCACAACACGACATAAAGAGAGACACCACAACACTACATAGAGAGAGACACCACAACACTACATAGAGACACCACGACACGACATAGAGACACCACGACACGACATAGAGACACCACGACACGACATAAAGAGAGACACCACGACACGACATAAAGAGAGACACCACGACACGTCATAAAGAGAGACACCACGACACGACATAGAGAGACACCGCAAAACGACATAGAGAGAGACACCACAACACGACATAGAGAGAGACACCACAACACAACATTGAGACACCACAACACGACATTGAGACACCACAACACGACATTGAGACACCACAACACGACATAAAGAGAGACACCACAACACTACATAAAGAGAGACACCACAACACGACATAGAGACACCACAATACTACATAAAGAGAGACACCACAACACTAGAGACATAAAGAGAGACAACACAACACTACATAAAGAGAGACACCACAACACTACATAAAGAGAGACAACACAACACTACATAAAGAGAGACCTAAGACACCACAACACTACATAAAGAGAGACACCACAACACTACATAAAGAGAGATACCACAACACGACATAGAGAGAGACACCACAACACGACATAAAGAGAGACACCACAACACTACATAAAGAGAGACACCACAACACTACATAGAGAGAGACACCACAACACTACATAGAGAGAGACACCACAACACTACATAGAGAGAGACACCACAACACTACATAGAGACACCACAACACGACATAGAGACACCACAACACGACATAGAGACACCACAACACGACATAGAGACACCACGACACTACATAAAGAGAGACACCACAACACGACATAAAGAGAGACACCACAACACGACATAAAGAGAGACACCACAACACGACATAGAGAGAGACACCACAACACGACATAGAGAGAGACACCACAACACGACATAGAGAGAGACACCACAACACGACATAGAGAGAGACACCACAACACGACATAAAGAGAGACACCACACCACTACATAAAGAGAGACACCACAACACTACATAAAGAGAGACACCACAACACTACATAAAGAGAGACACCACAACACTACATAAAGAGAGACACCACAACACTACATAAAGAGAGACACCACAACACTACATAAAGAGAGACACCACTACACTACATAAAGAGAGACACCACAACAGACATAAAGAGAGACACCACAACACGACATAAAGAGAGACACCACAACACGACATAAAGAGAGACACCACAACACGACACAAAGAGAGACACCACAACACGACACAAAGAGACACCACATAGAGACACCACAACACGACACAAAGAGACACGACATAAAGAGAGACATGAGAAAACAACATAGCAGATAAGACGACAACATAAAAGATAAAGTTACATTTGTGGAACAATACCAAATACATTGTTTGTTACATCTCCTGTGCATTCTAAATGCAGACAGGGCGATTGGTGATATACTGTACATTATAATCTGCCATGTTTGGGTCATTCCACCAATAGAGGGCCTTTTGGGTAGTGTAATTTTGTTTAAAAAAAAAAACATTTATCACGTAATTGTAAAATGTATGCACGCTTTGGATCTGCTGAATCATCTTATTTAACTTTCTGTCATAAACCTCCTTACCTCCCTTATCCTACCTCATTTGCACACACTGTATATATACTTTTTCTACTGTATTATTGACTGTGTGTTTTGTTTATTTCATGTGTAACTCTGTGTTGTTGTTTGTGTCGCGCCACTTTGCTTTATCTGGGCCAGAGGTCGCAGTTGTAAATGAGAACTTGTTCTCAACTGGCCTACCTGGTTAAATAAAGGTGAAATAAAATTTTGAAAATAAACAACACGTTAAACTTAATTTTAAAAAAATTATATTTTCTCATTTTAGAGGTTAAATTTTTAAAAATGTATGAATGTAGTAGTAAGTATCGATAATAAAATGCCAAAATCAAGTAACAGAGTTGATGTTTTCATCTCGTTTCAAAAGTTTCTTTTGAAATAAAAATTCTAAAATTAAATTAGTTTCCACCATATTACAATGAGTTACAGATGTAAATGAATCACTGAAATCAAATACATAAATAATCTTCAGACATGACTTTGTCAAAGCAACAAAAATAACCCGGACTTTATAATAATGGAGTTACGTGGATAAAATGACGAGGGACATGTGGAAAATGCAGATTTGTAAATGTTTCATCTGTTTCGTATTGAAAAGCACATCGTTTAATATAACAGGCTTTTAATTCAATATTAATTCACATTTTCTACTTAAAATATCAACGGTACGCAAAAGGCAATCTCTTCGTGAAACAACACATTTATGGAATCATAAACATTTTATCATAAAAGGGTGAGGTCCACATCTCAAAACGATACAAACAACATCCTTCAATACATGCCTTTCTCCAACAAACAGCAGGGGTGTAGTCTGAGTCAGGGGTGTAGTCTGAGCCAGGGGTGTAGTCTGAACCAAGGGTGTAATCTGAGCCAGGGGTGTAGTCTGAACCAAGGGTGTAATCTGAGCCAGGGGTGTAGTCTGAACCAGGGGTGTAGTCTGAACCAAGGGTGTAATCTGAGCCAGGGGTGTAGTCTGAGTCAGGGGTGTAGTCTGAGTCAGGGGTGTAGTCTGAGTCAGCAGGGGTGTAGTCTGAGTCAGCAGGGGTGTAGTCTGAGTCAGCAGGGGTGTAGTCTGAGTCAGCAGGGGTGTAGTCAGGGGTGTAGTCTGAGTCAGCAGGGGTGTAGTCTGAGTCAGCAGGGGTGTAGTCTCAGGGGTGTAGTCTGAACCAAGGGTGTAATCTGAGCCAGGGGTGTAGTCTGGAGTCAGGGGTGTAGTCTAAAGGAGCCAGGGGTGAGTCTGAACCAAGGGTGTAGTCTGAGCCAGGGGTGTAGTCTCAGGGGTGAGTCTGACCAAGGGTGTAGTCTGAGCCAGGGGTGTAGTCTGGAGCCAGGGGTGTAGTCTGAGCCAGGGGTGTAGTCTGAGCCAAGGGTGTAGAGCCAGCAGGGGTGAGTCTGAGGGGTGTAGTCTGAGTCTGTAGTCTGAGCACACAGGGGTGTAGTCTGAGCCAGGGGTGTAGTCTGAGCCAAGGGGTGTAGTCTGAGCCAAGGGTGTAGTCTGAGTCAGCAGGGGTCAGTCAGGGGTGAGTAGGGGTGTAGTCTGAGCCAGCAGGGGTGTAGTCTGAGCCAGGGGTGTAGTCTGAGCCAAGGGTGTAGTCTGAGTCAGCAGGGGTGTAGTCTGAGTCAGGGGTGTAGTCTGAGCAGGGGTGTAGTCTGAGTCAGCAGGGGTGTAGTCAGGGGTGTAGTCTGAGTCAGCAGGGGTGTAGTCTGAGCCAGTCTGGAGCCAGGGGTGTAGTCTGAGCCCAGGGGTGTAGTCTGAGCCAGGGTGTAGTCTGAGCCCAGGGGTGTAGTCTGGAGCCAGGGGTGTAGTCTGGAGCCAGGGTGTAGTCTGAGCCAGCAGGGTGTAGTCTGAGCCAAGGGTGTAGTCTGAGCCAGCAGGGGTGTAGTCTGAGCCAGCAGGGGTGTAGTCTGAGCCAGCCAGGGGTGTAGTCTGAGCCAGCAGGGGTGTAGTCTGAGTCAGCAGGGGTGTAGTCAGGGGTGAGTCTGGAGCAGGGGTGTAGTCTGAGTCAGCAGGGGTGTAGTCTGAGTCAGGGGTGTAGTCTGAGCCAGGGGTGTAGTCTGAGCCAGGGTGTAGTCTGAGCAGGGGTGTAGTCTGAGTCAGCAGGGGTGTAGTCTGAGCCAGGGGTGTAGTCTGAGTCAGCACAGGGGTGTAGTCTGAGCCAGCAGGGGTGTAGTCTGAGTCAGGGGTGTAGTCTGAGTCAGCAGGGGTGTAGTCTGAGCAGGGGTGTAGTCTGGAGCCAGGGTGTAGTCTGAGCCAGGGGTGTAGTCTACCTGAGTCTGGAGCCAGGGGTGTAGTCTGAGCCAGGGGTGTAGTCTGAGCCAGGGGTGTAGTCTGGAGCCAGCAGGGGTGTAGTCTGAGTCAGCAGGGGTGTAGTCTGAAAATTAAGGTCAGCAGGGGTGTAGTCTGAGCCAGGGGTGTAGTCTGAGAGCCAGCAGGGGTGTAGTCTGGAGCGTGGGGTGGTCTGAGCATGCAAGGGTGTAGTCTGATCTGGGTGTAGTCTGAGCCAGCAGGGGTGTAGTCTGAGTCCAGGGGTGTAGTCTGAGCCAGCAGGGGTGTAGTCTGAGCCAGGGGTGTAGTCTGAGCCAAGGGGTGTAGTCTGAGCATAAAAGGGTGTAGTCTGAGTCAGCAGGGGTGTAGTCTGAGTCAGGGGTGTAGTCTGAGTCAGGGTGTAGTCTGAGTCAGCAGGGGTGTAGTCTGAGTCAAGGGTGTAGTCTGAGTCAGGGGTGTAGTCTGAGCCAGGGGTGTAGTCTGAGCCAGGGGTGTAGTCTGGAGTCAGGGGTGTAGTCTGGAGCCAGGGGTGTAGTCTGAGCCAGGGGTGTAGTCTGAGCCAGGGGTGTAGTCTGAGCCAGCAGGGGTGTAGTCTGAGCCAGCAGGGGTGTAGTCTGAGTCAGTCTGAGCCAGCAGGGGTGTAGTCTGAGCCAGCAGGGGTGTAGTCTGAGCCAGCAGGGGTGTAGTCTGAGCCAGCAGGGGTGTAGTCTGAGTAGTCAGCAGGGTGTAGTCTGAGCCAGGGTGTAGTCTGAGCCAAGGGAGCCAAGGGTAGTCTGAGCCACGAGACCACTGAGAGTCAACTTGTTACCAATTTATGTCATGTTTACATAAAAGATTTGCTCAATCGAAATTTGACCACTAGGCACTTATTATAGATCTGATTGGATAGGTATAAGCAATGGATAGTTATAGCCTTCTGATAGGCCAGAGGGAATTATTGTCATATTTCTGTGCACCTATCCAGTTAATTCATACACAAGTGCTTAGTCATTTAAAGCAGGGGTAGTTTGTGTGTAAGAAAAGGCTAACCTCAGGTGTTGTCCTCAGGCCCTGGGCAGATACTATCTGAAGCATGGCTAACTTCAGGTGTTGTCCTCAGGCCCTGGGCAGATACTATCTGAAGCATGGCTAACTTCAGGTCTTCTTCTATTGTCCTCAGTCCCTGGGCAGATACTATTTGAAGCATGGCTAACCTCAGGTCTTCTTCTATTGTCCTCAGTCCCTGGGCAGATACTATCTGAAGCATGGCTAACTTCAGGTGTTGTCCTCAGGCCCTGGGCAGGATACTATCTGAAGCATGGCTAACCTCAGGTGTTGTCCTCAGTCCCTGGGCAGATACTATTTGAAGCATGGCTAACCTCAGGTCTATTGTCCTCAGGCCCTGGGCAGATACTATCTGAAGCATGGCTAACTTCAGGTGTTGTCCTCAGGCCCTGGGCAGGTACTATCTGAAGCATGGCTAACCTCAGGTGTTGTCTATTGTCCTCAGTCCCTGGGCAGGTACTATCTGAAGCATGGCTAACCTCAGGTGTTGTCCTCAGGCCCTGGGCAGATACTATCTGAAGCATGGCTAACCTCAGGTGTTGTCCTCAGGCCCTGGGCAGGTACTATCTGAAGCATGGCTAACCTCAGGTGTTGTCCTCAGGCCCTGGGCAGATACTATCTGAAGCATGGCTAACCTCAGGTCTTCTTCTATTGTCCTCAGGCCCTGGGCAGATACTATCTGAAGCATGGCTAACCTCAGGTCTTCTTCTATTGTCCTCAGGCCCTGGGCAGATACTATCTGAAGCACTGTTTGGCCCTGTGGCAGCTCCTGACATCACTCAAATCAGAAAACATGCTGTGGCTCAAGAGGGTAAGACACCTTCTCACCTATTGCTGGCTAGGGAGCCTCTTGGATGTTTTAATATGGTCAAATGTGCCACGGGGCCTCAAATGCGGTAGTCTGGGCGCTGGGCATGGGTTAAAATTGAGGGTGGGGGAGAGAGCAAGCCTGCTACAGCTGTATGAGATGAGATGTGAAAATCAGCAACAACAATACATGTTCTATCATAGCGACCATATTTTTGGGAAGCCCAAATTTGGGCATATAAAAGTTTATATGTAAAAACTAGTTTCACAAATGAACTTACACATACTTTCCCGATTTTTTCCGAACTCACTTCTTTGTTCAGCCTAAATCACTTGCACTGCTCGTGCTTTGGAGGTCTTGAGGGTCATGCTATAGATGGTGATGGACTGAGAGAGATCAGCCAATGAAATTCCAGTGGGAATTTTTTCCCGCTCTTCTGCCATAGGTTCCATTCAAGTCCCTTTCTGAGGCGCTGTGAACGAGATTAACCCCTAACCCGCTGGGCACTTAAACTATAAGAGGGCAATGTTAAGTGCCTAAAGGTGCTTCCACATTATAAGCCCAAGAGTGCATTGATCCAATGTGTGCTTGTGTCTATAATGGTATTGAGCTGAGAGTAAGAGGGCAGCAGGGAAACGCTGACTTACTAACGCAGTGCAAGAATATATCTTGTTGTTGCTGCGCTTGGCTTTTCAGCACACAAATTGGAAGACGCAGTGTGGACATATCATAAATGTAACTCCATAGTGGTTGACTCCCTCTCTCTCTCTTGCCCTACCTGTCGTAAGGACCCATTTGAAGGGATCTCAGAAGAGTACAGGAAGGCCCTGGGAGAGGAAGAGCACAGACTGCTCACTGGGTTCTTTAATAAAAGCAGTGCTGATTCCATCCTGCTGGAGATGCACGAGTTCCTGACCCTGGTCCTGAAGGGTCCCCGCGCATCTGACACCTACAGGCCTGACTGGGGGTAAGGCTACACACAGCCTGCAGGACACACCACACACACACACACACACACACACACACACACCACACACACCACACACACACACACCACACACACACACACACACACACACACCACACACACACACACCACACACACACACAGCACACACACACACACACACACACACACACACACACACACACCACACACACACACACACACACACCACACACACACACACACACACCGCGCACACACACACCACACACACACACACACACACACACACCGCACACACACACCGCACACACACACACACACACACACACACACACCACACACACACACACTAGTAAATGCCCAACAAGCAACGTGGAGTGGTTGTCCTTGCCATTGTATAGAATGCTGAACATTCCATTTTTTCATGTGTAGCATTTAACCCTCTTGAAACGACGTCCACGCGGAAACATTTGCACAGTATGACTTGGGGGAGGGGGGGGGGGATTGATTAAGTGCAATGGTGAACTTGTTTTCTTCACAGATCATTGATGATCTTCCCTGATGTTTCCCGGAACTTTGCAGTACCTTTGTGGTGTACTTCTATCCCTTCAAAGCATACTTTTTTTGTGGTGTACTTCTATCCCTGCATACTTTTTGTGGTGTACTTCTATCCCTGCATACTTTTTGTGGTGTACTTCTATCCCTGCATACTTTTTGTGGTGTACTTCTATCCCTGCATACGTTTTGTGGTGTACTTCTATCCCTGCATACTTTTTGTGGTGTACTTCTATCCCTTCAAAGCATACTTTTTGTGGTGTACTTCTATCCCTGCATACTTTTTGTGGTGTACTTCTATCCCTGCATACTTTTTGTGGTGTACTTCTATCCCTGCATACTTTTTGTGGTGTACTTCTATCCCTCAAAGCATACTTTTTGTGGTGTACTTCTATCCCTTCAAAGCATACTTTTTGTGGTGTACTTCTATCCCTGCATACTTTTTGTGGTGTACTTCTATCCCTGCATACTTTTTGTGGTGTACTTCTATCCCTGCATACTTTTTGTGGTGTACTTCTATCCCTGCATACTTTTTTGTGGTGTACTTCTATCCCTGCATACTTTTTGTGGTGTACTTCTATCCCTGCATACTTTTTTGTGGTGTACTTCTATCCCTGCATACTTTTTGTGGTGTACTTCTATCCCTGCATACTTTTTGTGGTGTACTTCTATCCCTGCATACTTTTTGTGGTGTACTTCTATCCCTGCATATACTATCCCTGCATACTTTTTGTGGTGTACTTCTATCCCTGCATACTTGTTTGTGGTGTACTTCTATCCCTGCATACTTGTTTGTGGTGTACTTCTATCCCTGCATACTTTTTTGTGGTGTACTTCTATCCCTGCATACTTTTTGTGGTGTACTTCTATCCCTGCATACTTTTTGTGGTGTACTTCTATCCCTGCATACTTTTTTTCAGACTGAAAGTTGCTTATTTGTTTGAATACCACCAAATGTCCATCTCAACCCGTGAAAATCATTCAACTCGTTCTGTGAACCTCACGTGTGCCATTGTATTGCCTTTCTCTTCTAGTCTGAAAGACACACTTGTGGCATACATGGAGCGTAAGAACCTGGATATCCCACCTGACGTTGAGGAGTTCTTCCCTGAAGAGATCGACCTGTCTCAGTACATCGAAGCCTGGAAGTTCGCGGTGGCATTGAAACGGGAGAGAAGTCAGAGGTAGCTCTAACCTCACACACTTGAGCATTGATTTAATTATGCAATGGGAAAAAAAAACGACATGTGGCAAACCGCAAATGTAAACATAACTGGAGCCCCCTTGTCATTGGTGAAGGAAGGTTACTGCTACTGTCTCCTAGCGGGCTAAACGGCTACCTCCAGAACGCATAACCACTGCAGCGTGGGTTCCCATCCGGCCCAATGGTATTTCAGCAAAAACTCTCTGTATTACAGTATCTTTCCCACTGTCTCTCCTCTATCCTATAAAGCATTTTTTTTTAAATGCTGAAAGAAAAAGAAAAAGTTACTAGCAACAGATAAGAGCAATAGCAAAGTGAAGTTGAATAAGTGAATTTCGTTTCGCCATAAGTTGGTTTCGCGAGCCAGAGTTATGTGCATATATTTACAGCTATCTGCCACTCGTACTCACTTTTCTTCATGCCTCCAAAATGCTGAGACTAGTTATGTCAAGGTTCTGTCAATGGAGGACCAGATGATGGCATTCCAGGCCTTTTTGCATGTTTTTGTTTTATATATATTTTTTTAAATGGGGGAATAATTACTTTTATTAGATTTACTTTAAACTTCAATTCAATGTAGGTTGGTTAGGCCTACTTGTCGTCATCAGTTTCTGATGAATCGCTAGCTTTTAAATGTGTAATAAGTCAATTAAACACAAGAATCGGGGAACATTGTCAGTGAAGAGTTGTGATAATATGTAGTAAGGAAAATGCATTAGAGTTAGAGGACTCATCTTTGTATTTGTGCCATTGTAGTGTCTGTAGCCTCAATGGCACTGTCCATTCTGTTGTCTCCAATTTTGAAGTAGTGAATTTTCTTCTTCTTTTGTGTTTAATATATATATATATATATATATTTATATATATATATATATATATATATATATATATATATATATATATATATAAAACACACACATATTGGTGATGTACTGGCCACACCAGTGCTGAAGTCTTAAATGAAATAATGTGTGTCATTCCAGTTTACTATTTTAAAATTGTGGAAGCCTTAAATATCAATGCTGAAAAGGGTTATCCATTTAGAGTCCTCTAACTTACTATGGTAAAATGTCAGCAACAAAACATATACCAGTTACACCTCCGACATCGCAATGATATGCTATGCAGTTTAATGTAGATCTGATTAAATCGAGATGATATGCTATGCAGTTTAATGTAGATCTGATTAAATCTAGATGATATGCTATGCAGTTTAATGTAGATCTAATTAAATCTAGATGATATGCTATGCAGTTTAATGTAGATCTGATTAAATCGAGATGATATGCTATGCAGTTTAATGTAGATCTGATTAAATCTGGATGATATGCTATGCAGTTTAATGTAGATCTGATTAAATCTAGATGATATGCTATGCAGTTTAATGTAGATCTGATTAAATCGAGATGATATGCTATGCAGTTTAATGTAGATCTGATTAAATCTGGATGATATGCTATGCAGTTTAATGTAGATCTGATTAAATCTAGATGATATGCTATGCAGATCTGATTTAGATGATATGCCAGATCTGATTAAATCTAGATGATATGCTATGCAGTTTAATGTAGATCTGATTAAATCTAGATGATATGCTATGCAGTTTAATGTAGATCTGATTAAATCTAGATGATATGCCATGCAGTTTAATGTAGATCTGATTAAATCTAGATGATATGCTATGCAGTTTAATGTAGATCTGATTAAATCTAGATGATATGCTATGCAGTTTAATGTAGATCTTATTAAATCTAGGCCCGAGTCTAGACTTGAAGTATGGGAAATTGTCATTTTGATAATTTGAAGTTATTTTATATTGCAGTTGGGCAAATTGGTTTGTGCAAAATGTAATTGTACTTATTAAAACAATGACTGAAACAAAATCATTGTGCTATCGAGTGTTTGTGTGGTTTTTTTTGGGGGGGGGGGGGGAATATATCACTCCATCACAAATTCACGTGCTATCGGAAACTCTAAACCTCTGAGTTAAAATGAACATCATTTATTTGTGTTGTGCTTCCTATTGGCTGATTCTGGTACTTTCAAGTGGGGGAACTCTGAGCTCATGTTTCTACCACATGCTTCCGTGACGGAAATGTCAGTCTCCTAGGTCTGACTAGCACGTGAACACAGCATTGGGCCCAGCGACCCATGAACACCATCGGCCATCATCACTCCATAGTTGATAGCAACAATACAAAAGATTAGCTTCACTGTCCTAATACATACTATAAACTGGGTGGTTCAAGCCCTGAATGCTGATTGGCTGACAGCCGTGGTATATCAGACCATATACCACGGGTATGACAAAACATTTAATTTTTACTGCTCTAATTAAGTTGGTAACCAATTTATAACAGCAATAAGGTACCTTGGGGTTTGTACTTATATGGCCAATATACCACAGCGGGGTTTGTGGTATAGCTATTTGTTGTGGTATATTGTGCCTTATTGCTTAATTATCCCAGCATACAATTTGGTTGTAAATCCAGATTTCAGGACCATGTTCATTATGACCATATCCTTTACAATGGGAAAGGTACTGTAATTATCCAGTCCGTTGACTAAGTCTGGCTAATACAGTATTAAAATCATATTTTCTTTCTATACAGTATGTCTATGTTTGAACTTAGCCCGTAGCCCTATAGTGCCTTGCAAAAGTATTCGTCCCCTTGAACTTTGCGACCTTTTGCCACATTTCAGGCTTCAAACATAAAGATATACTGTATTTTTTTGTGAAGAATCAACAACAAGTGGGACACCCTCATGCTTTTTTAACAAATCAAAAACTGAAAAATATTGCTTCTGCATACCACACCCCCTCATGCATTATTGCTTAATTGAGGGTTCAGTTTCAAAGTGGTATATAATGTGCAATTGGCCTTTCATTAAACAGCATATTTGGCCAAACTTTTTTTTTTTTTTTTATTCAAAGTTCACGTGAGTTTTGTAACTGGGTTCTTTCTTGTAGGACTTTTTAAAATTTGATTGATGGACGAATAGTTAATAATGAAAGCCCACAACTGTCAATGTTCCTGACATTCTGCTATGTAATATACTCTCCCCTTTTACCTGTGTATACATTCTGCTATGTAATATACTCTCCCCTTTTACCTGTGTATACATTCTGCTATGTAATATACTCTCCCCTTTTACCTGTGTATACATTCTGCTATGTAATATACTCTCACCTTTTACCTGTGTATACATTCTGCTATGTAATATACTCTCCATTTTTACCTGTGTATACATTCTGCTATGTAATATACTCTCACCTTTTACCTGTGTATACATTCTATGTAATATACTCTCCCTTTTACCTGTGTCTACATTCTGCTATGTAAATACTCTCCCCTTTTACCTGTGTATACATTCTGCTATGTAATATACTCTCCCTTTTACCTGTGTTACATGCTGCTATGTAATATACTCTCCCCTTTTATACATTCTGCTATGTAATATACTCTCCCCTTTTACCTGTGTATACATTCTGCTATGTAATATACTCTCTCCTTTTACCTGTGTATACATTCTGCTATGTAATATACTCTCACCTTTTACCTGTGTCTACATTCTGCTATGTAATATACTCTCCCCTTTTACCTGTGTATACATTCTGCTATGTAATATACTCTCCCCTTTTACCTGTGTATACATTCTGCTATGTAATATACTCTCACCTTTTACCTGTGTATACATTCTGCTATGTAATATACTCTCCCCTTTTACCTGTGTATACATTCTGCTATGTAATATACTCTCCCCTTTTACCTGTGTATACATTCTGCTATGTAATATACTCTCCCCTTTTACCTGTGTATACATTCTGCTATGTAATATACTCTCCCTTTTACCTGTGTATACATTCTGCTATGTAATATACTCTCCCCTTTTTACCTGTGTATACATTCTGCTATGTAATATACTCTCCCCTTTTACCTGTGTATACATGCTATGTAATATATTACCTGTGTATACATTCTGCTATGTAATATACTCTCCCCTTTTACCTGTGTATACATTCTGCTATGTAATATACTCTCCCCTTTTACCTGTGTATACATTCTGCTATGTAATATACTCTCCCCTTTTACCTGTGTCTACATTCTGCTATGTAATATACTCTCCCCTTTTACCTGTGTATACATTCTGCTATGTAATATACTCTCCCCTTTACCTGTGTATACATTCTGCTATGTAATATACTCTCCCCTTTTACCTGTGTATACATTCTGCTATGTAATATACTCTCCCCTTTTACCTGTGTATACATTCTGCTATACTCTCCCCTTTTAATATACATTCTGCCCTCCCCTTTTACCTGTGTATACATTCTGCTATGTAATATACTCTCCCCTTTTACCTGTGTATACATTCTGCTATGTAATATACTCTCCCCTTTTAATGTATACATTCTGCATGTAATATACTCTCCCCTTTTACCTGTGTATACATTCTGCTATGTAATATACTCTCACCTTTTACCTGTGTATACATTCTGCTATGTAATATACTCTGATTTTACCTGTGTATACATTCTGCTATGTAATATACTCTTATTTTACCTGTGTATACATTCTGCTATGTAATATACTCTGATTATTTTTACCTGTGTATACATTCTGCTATGTAATATACTCTCCCTTTTACCTGTGTATACATTCTGCTATGTAATATACTCTGATTTTACCTGTGTATACATTCTGCTATGTAATATACTCTCCCCTTTTACCTGTGTATACATTCTGCTATGTAATATACTCTTTTACCTGTGTATACATTCTGCTATGTAATATACTCTCCCCCTTTTACCTGTGTATACATTCTGCTATGTAATATACTCATGTTTTACCTGTGTATACATTCTGCTATGTAATATACTCTCCCCTGTTTACCTGTGTCTACATTCTGCTATGTAATATACTGTGTATACATTCTGCTATGTAATATACTCTCCCATAGTTTACCTGTGTATACATTCTGCTATGTAATATACTCTCCCTTCACGTTTTACCTGTGTATACATTCTGCTATGTAATATACTCTCATTTTTACCTGTGTATACATTCTGCTATGTAATATACTCTCCACCTTTTACCTGTGTATACATTCTGCTATGTAATATACTCTACCACCTTTTACCTGTGTATACATTCTGCTATGTAATAATCACGTGCTATGTAATATACTTTTACCTGTGTATACATTCTGCTATGTAATATACCCCTTTTACCTGTGTATACATTCTGCTATGTAATATACTCTCCCCTTTTACCTGTGTATACAAATGTAATATACTCTCCTTTTACCTGTGTATACATTCTGCTATGTAATATACTTTTACCTGTGTATACATTCTGCTATGTAATATATTTTTTTACCTGTGTATACATTCTGCTATGTAATATACTCTCCTTTTTACCTGTGTATACATTCTGCTATGTAATATACTCTAATTCCCTTTTACCTGTGTATACATTCTGCTATGTAATATACTCTCCCTTTTACCTGTGTATACATTCTGCTATGTAATATACTCTCCCCTTTTACCTGTGTATACATTCTGCTATGTAATATATACTGTGTATACATTCTGCTATGTAATATACTCTTTACCTGTGTATACATTCTGCTATGTAATATACTCTCACCTTTTACCTGTGTATACATTCTGCTATGTAATATACTCTCCCCTTTTACCTGTGTATACATTCTGCTATGTAATATACCTCATTTTACCTGTGTATACATTCTGCTATGTAATATACTCTCCCCTTTTTACCTGTGTATACATTCTGCTATGTAATATACTCTCCCCTTTTACCTGTGTATACATGCTGCTATGTAATATACTCTCACCTTTTACCTGTGTATACATTCTGCTATGTAATATACTCTCCCTTTTACCTGTGTATACATTCTGCTATGTAATATACTCTCCCCTTTTACCTGTGTATACATTCTGCTATGTAATATACTCTCCCCTTTTACCTGTGTATACATTCTGCTATGTAATATACTCTCCCTTTTACCTGTGTATACATTCTGCTATGTAATATACTCTCCCCTTTTACCTGTGTATACATTCTGCTATGTAATATACTCTCCCCTTTTACCTGTGTATACATTCTGCTATGTAATATACTCTCCCCTTTTACCTGTGTATACATTCTGCTATGTAATATACTCTCACCTTTTACCTGTGTATACATTCTGCTATGTAATATACTCTCCCCTTTTACCTGTGTATACATTCTGCTATGTAATATACTCTCACCTTTTACCTGTGTATACATTCTGCTATGTAATATACTCTCCCTTTTACCTGTGTATACATTCTGCTATGTAATATACTCTCCCTTTTACCTGTGTATACATTCTGCTATGTAATATACTCTCCCTTTTACCTGTGTATACATTCTGCTATGTAATATACTCTCACCTTTTACCTTTTACCTGTGTATACATTCTGCTATGTAATATACTCTCCCCTTTTACCTGTGTATACATTCTGCTATGTAATATACTCTCACCTTTTACCTGTGTATACATTCTGCTATGTAATATACTCTCCCCTTTTACCTGTGTATACATTCTGCTATGTAATATACTCTCCCCTTTTACCTGTGTATACATTCTGCTATGTAATATACTCTCACCTTTTACCTGTGTATACATTCTGCTATGTAATATACTCTCACCTTTTACCTGTGTATACATTCTGCTATGTAATATACTCTCCTTTTACCTGTGTATACATTCTGCTATGTAATAACTCTCCCTTTTATACATTCTGCTATGTAATATACCTTTTACCTGTGTATACATTCTGCGTTTTGGAATCAAGCTCACTTTATTAAAAAAATACAAAAACGTAACCCTTATTTTACCAGGTAAGTTGACTGAGAACACGTTCTCATTTGCAACAACGACCTGGGGAATAGTTACAGGGGAGAGGAGGGGGATGAATGAGCCAATTAGAAGCTGGGGATGATTAGGTGGCCATGATGATATGAGGGCCAGATTGGGAATTCAGCCAGGACACCGGGGTTAACATCTCAACTCTTACGATAAGTGCCATGGGATCTTTAGTGACAGAGAGTCAGGACACCCGTTTAACGTCCCGTCCGAAAGATTGAGTGGTTTGTGTGTTTTTACTAGAACGTCCCATGGAACTACAAGACTTGTTACTGTAATGTTGTTTTAAATGTGCAGTATTCTTGTAGTTCATTTGAGTAGAATTGATTGTGCATGAAATGATGGGAGCCAAATGTGTTTATTTCAGGTTTATTTATGATCTGAAGGATGATGACTTCAGGGGCTCTGTACTGCTGATGCTGATTACAGTCCTTCAGTGGACAGGAGTCAGGAGATGGCTCGGTTAATGGCTCTTGCTGATTACAGTCCTTCAATGGACAGGAGTCAGGAGATGGCTCGGTTAATGGCTCTTGCTGATTTACAGTCCTTCAGTGGACAGGAGTCAGGAGATGGCTCGGTTAATGGCTCTTGCTGATTACAGTCCTTCAGTGGACAGGAGTCAGGAGATGGCTCGGTTAATGGCTCTTGCTGATTACAGTCCTTCAGTGGACAGGAGTCAGCAGATGGCTCGGTTAATGGCTCTTGGTGATTACAGTCCTTCAGTGGACAGGAGTCAGCAGATGGCTCGGTTAATGGCTCTTGCTGATACAGGAGTCAGCAGATGGCTCAGGTAATGGCTCTTGCTGATACAGGAGTCAGCAGATGGCTCAGGTAATGGCTCTTGCTGATTACAGTCCTTCAGTGGACAGGAGTCAGCAGATGGCTCAGGTAATGGCTCTTGCTGATTACAGTCCTTCAGTGGACAGGAGTCAGGAGATGGCTCAGGTAATGGCTCTTGCTGATACAGGAGTCAGGAGATGGCTCGGGTAATGGCTCTTGCTGATACAGGAGTCAGCAGATGGCTCAGGTAATGGCTCTTGCTGATACATGAGTCAGCCGATGGCTCAGGTAATGGCTCTTGCTGATACAGGAGTCAGGAGATGGCTCGGGTAATGGCTCTTGCTGATACAGGAGTCAGCAGATGGCTCAGGTAATGGCTCTTGCTGATATATGAGTCAGCAGATGGCTCAGGTAATGGCTCTTGCTGATACAGGAGTCAGGAGATGGCTCGGGTAATGGCTCTTGCTGATACATGAGTCAGCAGATGGCTCAGGTAATGGCTCTTGCTGATACAGGAGTCAGCAGATGGCTCGGGTAATGGCTCTTGCTGATACAGGAGTCAGGAGATGGCTCGGGTAATGGCTCTTGCTGATACATGAGTCAGCAGATGGCTCAGGTAATGGCTCTTGCTGATACAGGAGTCAGCAGATGGCTCAGGTAATGGCTCTTGCTGATACAGGAGTCAGCAGATGGCTCGGGTTAATGGCTCTTGCTGATACAGGAGTCAGCAGATGGCTCAGGTAATGGCTCTTGCTGATACAGGAGTCAGCAGATGGCTCGGGTTAATGGCTCTTGCTGATACAGGAGTCAGCAGATGGCTCAGGTAATGGCTCTTGCTGATACAGGAGTCAGCAGATGGCTCAGATAATGGCTCTTGCTGATACAGGAGTCAGCAGATGGCTCAGGTAATGGCTCTTGCTGATACAGGAGTCAGCAGATGGCTCGGTTAATGGCTCTTACTGATACAGGAGTCAGCAGATGGCTCAGGTAATGGCTCTTGCTGATACAGGAGTCAGCAGATGGCTCGGGTAATGGCTCTTGCTGATACAGGAGTCAGCAGATGGCTCAGGTAATGGCTCTTGCTGATACAGGAGTCAGCAGATGGCTCAGGTAATGGCTCTTGCTGATACAGGAGTCAGCAGATGGCTCAGGTAATGGCTCTTGCGTTGTATGATTCATTATGACAGTTGGGTAGGTTTTTTTGAATTTATTTACTTATTTAGGGCCAGGAAGTTTTCCCTGGTCAGATCACATGATCCTGGGGAAAAACTCCTGGCCCTGTTGTGATAAACTTATCTTTGGTAACTGTGGTTACCCCCAGTCAACAAGGGCCAAACCAGCATGCATTTGCAGAGAGTAGAATGATCTGTGCTATCCATGCTGTTTCCCTATCAGATAGTAGATCTGTGACTGGTGCTACGTGCTGGAGTCCATGATGATCGTTCTCAACACTACATACAGTAAGAAGAGTCCTGTACACACACACACACACACACACACACACACACACACACACACACACACACACACACACAGGTGACACTGGCTCTTAACAAGCAAAGCTCTCACATTTCAGCCTTGTCCGATGTCCCTTTAACTACGATGACCACTGAACCCACTACTACAAACCACCACAACTCCAGGATCAGACACCACCATTACAACTAAACTACACATAAACCTACAAAGGCTCCTGATGTTGACACCGAACCTCCATCTACAACAACAGCTGACACCTGACACCACCACAAAGAAACCAACCCTGGGTCCTGTCACTATCGCCAAGGCAACACCGAGTCCACCTATGGAGGCTCCAGACATGTCAAGCTCCTTGATTGTTTTGGCAACAAATCAATAACGTCTACTCCTCAATCGTCACGAAATCTCGCAGATTTTGGAATAATTTCCTACTGTCTCGTTCCATGCCCTTCACCTTTCCCCAATGATCTGGTATACATGTGCTGTCAGATATCTGTAATTCACAAAGGTCATGGTTCATTTCAGGACATTAAAATAATCATATTTCCCTCACTGGTTTTTTCGTGGTTCTCGATCTTCAACTCCACAGCGTTTTATGGTTTAAGATGTACCTTGGATGACAGACAGGCCCTTGGTCTTGTATCTGCAATGTACAATAGGCATTCCTCCTCATTATATCACATGCCTGTCCAAGAGTTGGGGAAAATATATTCTTAAACACTGTACTGGAGTGGGGTAATATTAATTATTCAAAGAACCAGGTCATCCACTATAATTTTCATAAGATTTATCATAATCATGAACGTAGATTTAATCTGAGTGACACTGATTTATATAACTTTTGTTCATGTTCTGAAGTAGGTAACTTAATGCACATATTTTGGGACTGCACAAATGTAAAACGTCACATGCGCCGAATACAACAGGTGTAGGTAGACCTTACATTGAATTGAGGATGTCGATGACAAGTCTGCTTTTTAACAGAGGGCCATGTCCCTGCCCTAAACATCAACAATGACCCATCAAAAGTCATACGAATGTGCCAGAGAATGATATATCAAGCACAAAGCTACCAGTAAACAAAAACTATTGTCTTTTTATCAAATGATACTGACGCAACAAGTTGTTTTAGAGTGTAAAAGAATGAGGTTGAACAAATGAATAGACTGTTGCACTTATGACGCTTCGAACACACCGACAGGGCTTTTGCGCAAAATGGTGTAAGCAGCAGCATCTGGAAAAATATGCAACAAAAGTTCAACATTCACGTTCTGCTACCATGTCTGTCAAGCCGTCTACGCATACGGTTTGACGTATACGTTCGAATTATCGAACGTATGCACCACACAGAACGCACTGCAACTGTCTCTGCAACGCAAGGCAAACGCAGCGTTTCATTGGAAATGAATGTAATTCTGGTGTACCAAAATGCATAAAACTCTCGATGTGATCGAAGCGTGAATGGCCGACTCTGATCAAACCATGTACATCTCAGTAGCCAAATAGTACATGAATTGTGGGAGCTACACCTTTATACCACTAGATGGCAGCAAATATGTACTTTTCATTGACAGTATCAGCAATTCTGATGCTGGAAAGAAATTACTTATATTGAAATACATGGCCATGTCAAATAATAAGCTCCCAATCACACTGGATTATTCAAAACCAATTTCCATACTACCCACACACAAACAAATCATTTTTACAGGACCAGACACCACCACTACACCTCATACTAGTACTTTGGGAGTATGGATAGACTGTCCTTTTCTCAGCATATATCAAAGCTGCAGGCTAAAGTTAATTCTAGACTTGGTTTCCTCTATCGCAATCGCTCCTCTTTCACCCCAGCTGCCAAACTAACCCTGATTCAGATGACCATCCTACCCATGCTAGAGTATGGAGACGTAAATTATAGATCGACAGGTAAGGGTGCTCTCGAGCGGCAAGATGTTCCTTGCCATTTGGCCATCAGATTTGCCACCAATGCTCCTTATAGGACACATTACTGCACTCTATACTCCTCTGTAAACTGGTCATCTCTGTATACCAGTCGCAAGACCCACTGGTTGATGCTTATTTATAAAACCCTCTTAGGCCTCACTCCCCCTCTGAGATACCTACTGCAGCCTTCATCCTCCACATACAACACCCGTTCTGCCAGTCACATTCTGTTAAAGGTCCCCAAAGCACCCACATCTCTGGGTCGCTCCTCTTTTCAGTTCGCTGCAGCTAGCGACTGGAACGAGCTGCAACAAACACTCAAACTGGACAGTTTTATCTCCATCTCTTCATTCAAAGACTCAATCATGGACACTTACTGACAGTTGTGGCTGCTTTGTGTGATGTGTTGTTGTCTCTACCTTGTCATTTGTGCTGTTGTCTGTGCCCACAATGTTTGTACCATGTTTTGTGCTGCTACCATGTCTTTACCATTTGGCCATCAGTTACCACTTGTCTGTGCCCAATGTGTTGCTACCATGCTGTTGTCATGGTGCTACCATGCTGCCTGGCTTTGTTGTTGTCTTAGGTCTCTATGTATGTAGCGTTGCTGTCTCTCTTGTGGTGATGTGTGTTTTGTAATATATTTTTTTATTTTTAATCACAGCCCCTGTCCCCACAGGTATTTTGCCTTTTGTTAGGCCATCATTGTAAATAAGAATTTGTTCTTAACTGACTTGCCTAGTTAAATAAAGATATATAAATCACTAACTCCAGCACCAGATACCACCACTACTAGGCCTAAGTGTGAGCCAGTCTAAGATTATTATTTTGTTTTAAGCCAGCAAAATGTGTATCACAAAGCATTGATATCCATAGATCATAATCAATGCAGCACACAATTATTATGCAATTTATTGTATTGTTGTTTGAGTCATGTTTTATAATGTGGTTTAACACACAGGCTAATTGAGGAGCTGCTTTTATCTGAGTCTGCTTGATTCTTTCAACACCTTGTACCGTCACCCTGCGATCCAGTCAGCGTATTGGCAGTGGGCTCACTTGATTGCAGATCTGAGATACGTGTGCGTGCCGCAACAAGAGGTCATTTGGAACGCGGATGGTGGCGAAACACGAACAGCGCACGCTTGTTGGAATCCGCGCCCATAGCCTATATTCGCTCTTTCCTATCGGTGACAGAGGCTGAAAAAATGACGATTAAGAAAAGTAAAACCGTCGTTTTTGAAAGACGTGCAGGGGATTTAACTGCGTTGTATTGTATGAATGATTGGGTGATTGCAGTGGTGTTGGCTATTATTGCCATGATGTCTGTATGGACTGCACTCATCATATACAGATATATACAGACAGAGAGAGGTAAAAGAAGAAGAAAGGTTGATGACGACACTATTTTGGAAACTGAAAAGGATGAAAATGAGACGACAAACGAAGAAAAAATACTGTCCGGTGTCGAGTCAACAGGTAAATCAACATTTATTAGTGTTCATTCTTCACTGATCGGTCCTCGGATTGTAATGAAGTCGAATGTAACCCATATGCAGCATAGTTGCTGTCTACGCTTGTTATGTTTTGTGCTATATGAGAGATCCGCCATGATAATAGAATCGGAAGCCTACTACAGTCATGTCTACAAACACGTGTGCGCAGGTCTCCTTGAAGCTGTCAGCTGTGAGCGCGCAGGAGGTTGAAAATATAAATTGTTATATCAGTGAAGCCCTTTGCTTAAGTGAAAAACATATCAGTTGTCTGTAACAACATTCCCTAGTTTAATTGTCCGTATAATGCTTTAGATATTACAGTAGCTATTAGATATGCTTGCTGGGTTGGGTAGGTTTCTTTCTAGTTACCTGTCAGAAATTGTAATCAGTAAATTAACTTTTGGTTTACACATACTCTAACGTAATTTGATTACTTTCAATTACTTTTGCATTACTTTCCCCTTAAAGAGGCAGACAAAAATAATCATAGTGGTCTCTGTATGGGGTCAATTTCACGCCATATGTAATTGAATTCAAAATAAAAAATAAATCGTCAACATGAAAAATAAAGTTGAATGTAAACATAGTTTCGAGGACGGGTGAAATAATGGATGTTGAAATCAAAACCAAACAATTGAAAGCTAAATGTATAGAATTATAAACAAAAATAAGACATTAAAAGCAAAAACCCCAAAACTTGTAATCAAATCATTTTTAAAGCGAGAGCAAAACTCTATGACAAATGATTAAAATATTTGAAAACGAATGCAAACATCGTTTCCCGTAAACCTTCCTAGCAATGAATCCTATTGAATACATTTTGCCTACGCTATTGCCTGCATGTACTACCTTTTGGTTACGCTACTCGTGTCTTTGCTTTCACTGTCAGTCCTTTCGAGTGCGAGGTTTGGCATTATATTTCCGTGAAGGGCGGGGTTTAGAGGGACGCGTAGACGATGATTCTCCATTGGTCCGCTCGTTTTGGAGTGACAGTTCTATGATCAGCAGAGTTATAGGCTACACTACAGCAAGGACCTGCATGCTGTTCATGATCAGGAAACCTCAGTTGATCTTGTCATTTCAGATAATGTGACGGTAGCCTCACAATATCTCTCAATATTGGCCACCATTAATTGTATATTTTAGTTAATTCTAAAATAAAATCTATACCTGACAAGTATGTGTGGTTTAAGTTAATTTCCCATCCTTTGTGGGCTCTGCCTGTCAAGCAGCAGAAGGGTACATTTGCCGATGTAATGTTAACTTTGCTAGCTACTGGTAGAAACTTTGTACAGTTAGCTGGTAATGTTAACTTTGCTAGCTACTGGTAGAAACGTTGTACAGTTAGCTGGTGATGGTAACTTTGCTAGCTACTGGTAGAAACGTTGCACAGTTAGCTGGTAATGGTAACTTTGCTAGCTACTGGTAGAAACTTTGCACAGTTGGCTGGTAATGGTAACTTTGCTAGCTACTTTTTATGTAGAAACATTGATCCCACAATGAAGGTTGGCGAATTTAGGTAATGTTTTTAACTTTGAAACTCCCCATCCCTATCCTGGTAGAAACAGGCTCATTAGCATAACGCAACATTAACGATTTCTGGCAAATAAAATGAAAATAACTTTGCTAGCTACTTAAGAAACTGTTTGCAAACAGTTAAAGCTGGTAATGGTAACTTTGCTAGCTACTGGTAGAAACTTTCACAAAACAGTTGGCTGGTAAAATCATTTACCTTTGAAGAGCTTCTGGTCAAGAAGACAGTTACATACCAAATGCGCAGTTTTTCCTGGAAAATGGTAACTTTGTACTAGCTACTGGTAGAAACGTTGAAAACAGTCACCTGGTAACTTTTTGTTAACTTTGAAACATAGCAAACGTTGTTTGGAATCAAGAAACATATCTGTTCAGTTAGCTGGTGATGGTAAGCTTGCATTCTAGCTACATGGTAGAAACTTTGCACAGTTGGCTGGTACATGGTAACTTGTCTCTTATGGTCCTTCCTGATATAAACTTTGTACAGTTGGCTCAACAGTATAGTGGTAAGCCTCAAAGACCTCAATGTACTTGGTTTTGTAGAACCCATTAGGGAGCACAGGGATCTGGACCAACAACTATCAATGAAGCATGTAGACCTAGTGAATTTAGCTAACATCCCCTTTTTGTTTTTAAGAGTGTTTATGATTGCTGCTGTCAGACATGATAGGCTACATTGATTGATGGATCACATCAAATTGGCTAGCTAGTTAATAACAGATCACATCAAATTGGCTAGATAACTTTGAGGGGATAAACTAGACGGCCATATCCAAATAGTGTTTGATTTGCTTTCTATCTATAGTGGTGGTGACAGTAGTCTGACAACTTTGCCAGGACGAGGACTTGTCCATGTCAAGCTCTTTCCAAAAGCGTAATCTCCGATGAAGCAAGCTAAATGACATGTTTTTCTCCACACAGATATTTTATATGGAATTATCGGGATATATTTTATGAAAATACTTCTTTGTTTTTAGAATATTGGTTCCGAAATAATATCCTATTGGTGAGCCAACTGGTAAATGCAGAGGGTCTTTTACTCGGTTATAATGAATTCTTATCCCTTTACAAGGTCCCTGTTACACCGAAACATGTTGCCATTGTTTCAGCCACCTTTCCCTCTGGTGTTGCTCGGTTATTCAGAAACGTGTCAAGACCTGACCCTCAGAGCCGACCTTCTATTGACCCTGTTGACTCATCAGTAGGAAAGATTTGCTTCTCTTTTGGTCCACTCAACAACAGAGCGAAAGAACTGTGGCAAGACATCAGTAGGTTTATAATTGAACGCATTTATGAAGATTTTACACTATTGTGGAGAGATGTACTGCTTGGATTCTTTACATACAATAGAAATAAGCTGAAACATTTTTATGTAATTAATTTCATTATTATTTTGGCCAAATTTCATATGTACAAATGTAAATTTACAAACAGAAAACCACATTTTCGTACCCTACAAAAAGAAATTGAACTTTATTTTAAGACGGTTAAATGCTCTACTAACAAAAAAGCTGTTAGAATTGTAAGTATATGTATGTCCCTTAAGGTCTTTGTGTAATTGTAATGTGATATTGTACCCCCTAGCCCCGCCCCCAGCCCCGCCCCTAGCTCGATTGTCCATTGTTTGTAATCTATGTATGCTTGTGTTCCCTCGTGCTTTATGTATTGATTTGTTGTTAATAAAAAATAAATTAAAAAATTAAAAAGACATGTTGTTTGCTTAGCTAGCTAGCTACATCCCAAATGGATATGCTACCTTCACATATCTGAAATTACATGATCAATTGGTGTTTACTGATCACGAAACGCATGCAATTACTGTATAACTCTGATGATAGAGCTAAATGTGGAATAATCTGAAATGTGTAGGTCTCACTAGGCTCTTAAAGAGGTGACGATATTAAAACTAATTAGTTTTAACATTTATTTAACCATCTCTTAAACGGCACATAGTTGTCAATGGTTTTAGCGGAGCTGGGGGTCTCCTTGCCCCCCAGCAGCCAAATTGAAAGCTCTGCATCGTATTGTGAGGTTTTATTGATAACAACCTATTCATTCCAATTAGACTGGTTTGGAACTTTGAGGGTTTATGACATGGCCCATCCAGTCATTTAATAGCATCTCCAATGTGCTTATTTTCCAGATGAGGGTGAAGAAGAGACACTGGAGAGCTGGGATGGAGAGGAATGGAGGAGAGAGCCAATGGAATGGATTCCAACAACCAGTGAGAATGTAGAACCCTTTGAGGAGATCCCAACAATACCCAATGAGGATGTAGAACCCATTGAGGGGATCCCAACAACCAATGAGGATGTAGAATCCATTGAGGGGATCCCAACAACCAATGAGGGTGTAGAACCCATTGAGGGGATCCCAACAACCAATGAGGGTGTAGAAACCATTGAGGGGATCCCAACAACCAATGAGGATGTAGAACCCATTGAGGGGATCCCAACAACCAATGAGGATGTAGAACCCATTGAGGGGATCCCAACAACCAATGAAGGTGTAGAACCCATTAAGGGGATCCCAACAACCAATGAGGATGTAGAATCCATTGAGGGGATCCCAACAACCAATGAGGGTGTAGAATCCATTGAGGGGATCCCAACAACCAATGAGGGTGTAGAAACCATTGAGGGGATCCCAACAACCAATGAGGGTGTAGAACCCATTGAGGGGATCCCAACAACCAATGAGGGTGTAGAACCCATTGAGGGGATCCCAACAACCAATGAGGGTGTAGAACCCATTGAGGGGATCCCAACAACCAATGAGGGTGTAGAACCCATTGAGGGGATCCCAACAATAACCATTGAGGAGATAGAACCCATTACAAGGATTCGAACAACAACCAATGAGGATCTAGAACCCATTAAACAGATCCGAGCACGGACCAATGAGGATCTACAACCCATTAGACGCATCCGAACACTAACCAATGAGGATCTAGAACCAATTAGACGGAACCGAACAGCAACCAATGAGGATCTACAACCCATTAGACGCATCCGAACACTAACCAATGAGGATCTAGAACCAATTAGACGGAACCGAACAGCAACCAATGAGGATCTACAACCCATTAGACGGATCCGAACAACAACCAATGAGAGCGATGGTCCTTACACGTGGGAGTCGTATGCTGAGTGGCAGATCGTTGAGGAGTTTCACCTCGGCTCTCAACCTCAAGAGCACTGTGAAGGCACATGTCAGCACTATGACGGTTTATGTCAGGTCTGTGGAGGCTTGTGTCATTGCAGTGAATGCTTATGTCAGTTCTACGAAGGCTTGTGTCAGGACGACGCCGAGTCCCAGACTGACCGTACCGTGGGTCAAGAGGAGCAGGCTTCTACCAGTCACTATTCCCTCAGTGACATAAACTATCAATCTGGACATGAGAAGGATACAGATGTGTATAACCAGGACAAGGAGGATTTGAAGGAAGTTGAACTGAGTGATGATTGTCAATGTGAGAGCACAGAGGAGGAGTCCGAGGTAAACCATCCACATGCCTTTGCCATCAAGCCTCAGAGAGATCTGGAAGAGCTCAATGAAAATCTCCCTGACATGATATTGACTGACACTGACCTTCAAGAACCTGACCGTGTGTGTTATACAGAGATACAGGAAGTACAATACACAGATGATGACATGACCAGCCATGTTGTCTTTTACAACGAAGAGAGGCTGGAGATGACATTGACTGACACTGAACATGTGTCGGATAAAGAAAGAGAGGAAGTAGAATATCTGGATGATGACAGACACAGCCATGTTGCTTTTGGCAAAGTCCAGGAAAGTGAAAAGCTACCTGATATGAAATTGACTGACACTGACCGGATAGAACCGGAACGTGTGGATGAGGTGGAGAGAGAGGAAGTAGAATATCCAGATGAGGTAATCACTGAAGGTCCAGAACATCCCAGTGAAAACATCCCAGAGATATTGAGTGACACTGACCTCCAACAACCTGGCAATTTATGTGAAGAAGAAACACAGGAAGTAGAATGTACAAGTGATTATATGGACAGCCAGGTTGCCTTTGTCAGCGACACTCAGGAACCAGAACATCCCAATGAATATCTCCCTGACATGATATTGACTGACACTAAGCCTAAAGAACTTGACCATGTGTGTGATTCAGAGATACAGGAAGTGGAATACCCAGGTGCTGACATGACCAGCCATGTGCCGTCAGTCTCTGATAGGACCGTAGAAGACGATATGAAAGAAGCTATGGTCGAGGATCTTGACATGGAGGCTATGGTAGAGGATCTTTGGAGGAAGGACGGTCTACTTCATGACTATGTCATTGACGAGTTGAGCCAGCCAACCGATGTTAGAGACACACATGTGGCTGAGAGGAAAGGAGACATCGTTGATGATAACAGAAAGGACACGCGTGTAGAGGAGGAGAAGAAAAGACAGAGTGATGATACACGGATAGAGGAGAGTTATGAGAAAGTTGAAATTAACATAATGGAAGCCACGATGGACTACAATGAATGGATGACAGTGAGCGGCACAGAGGACAACAGTGACTCCCCATGGGTGAGGATAAGCCACTCGTCCATCGAATGCTCTTCTGCTGAGGCGGAGCATCATCCCACAGAAACACATCACAATTCAGATGATCCAACGGTGGCTGACGCAACCGCATTAGAGGAGGTCAAAGAAACAGGAACCAAACCTGTATCACCAGATGGAGACCTGTGTAGGAATAAGAAGATGGCGGCTGTGCTTCCTATCAAACCCAAGACTGTACGGGTGAGGTTCTGTGTCCACTACCGCACCCAGTCTCCCTGGCAGGAGCTGGCTGTGACAGGGAACCAGCAGGAGCTGGGGAGCTGGACGGGCTTCGTTCCACTGGAGAGAGCCCAGGACGGGTTCTGGGCCAGCTGGGTCGTCCTCCCAGCGGAGAAGCAGGTGGAATGGAAGTTGGTGCTGGTGGAAGATGGAGAGATCCTACGCTGGGAGGAGGGTGGTAATAGACACCTGGAGACAGGTTGGGGTGGTGGAGAGGTGTATCTCAACAAGTGGTGGGGCAGCCTCTGAGTAACAGGTTCCTACTGGGCACCAACTGGTTGGAACAACACCGTTCTTCACAAACAAATATATATATCAATGTGATGACGTTGAATCGATGTGGAAAAATAATTTTATTTGCAAAAAAACGTAAAGTAATTTTGACATTTTTAATATTTTCTTACCCAATTGTTAACCGAAATCCTATAACAAACACAGTTTGCATGTTTGGGGATTTGAAAACTAGACATTGAAATGACACCTGTGCCCAGTGGGGCAGCCTCTCTGTGCCCAGGGGGGAAGCCTCTGAGTGATAGGGAGGGAATGGCACTATAATTTCCATTTTCATACTACTTAGAATGCATAGCCATTTTACATTTTAACATTTTACTGGCGCTAGGGGTCATATATGTGTGTGTGTGTGTGTGTGTGTGTGTGTATATATGTATATATACAGTCGGGAGAACAAGTATTTGATACACTGCCGATTTAGCAGGTTTTCCAACTTACAAAGCATGTAGAGGCCTGTAATTTTGATCATAGGTACACTTCAACTGTGAGAGATGGAATCTAAAACAAAAATCCTGAAAATCACATTGTATGATTTTTTTAAAGTAATTAATTTACATTTTATTGCATGACATAAGTATTTGATACATCAGAAAAGCAGAACTTAATATTTGGTTCAGAAACCTTTGTTTGCAATTACAGAGATCATACCTTTCCTGTAGTTCTTGACCAGGGTTGCACACACTGCAGCAGGGATTTTGGCCCACTCCTCCATACAGACCTTCAGGTTTTGGGGCTGTCGCTGGGCAATACAGACTTTCAGCTCCCTCCAAAGATTTTCTATTGGGTTCAGGTCTGGAGACTGGCTAGGCCACTCCAGGACCTTGAGATGCTTCTTACGGAGCCACTCCTTAGTTGCCCTGGCTGTGTGTTTCGAGTCATTGTCATGCTGGAAGACCCAGCTACGACCCATCTTCAATGCTCTTACTGAGCGAGACAGATCTCGCGATACATGGCCCCATCCATCCTCCCCTCAATACGGTGCAGTCGTCCTGTCCCCTTTGCAGAAAAGCATCCCCAAAGAATGATGTTTCCACCTCCATGCTTCATGGTTGGGATGGTGTTCTTGGGGTTGTACTCATCCTTCTTCTTCCTCCAAACATGGCGAGTGGAGTTTAGACCAAAAATCTCTATTTTTGTCTCATCAGACCACATGACCTTCTCCCATTCCTCCTCTGGATCATCCAGATGGTCATTGGCAAACTTCAGACGGGCCTGGACATGCGCTGGCTCGAGCAGGGGGGCCTTGCGTGCGCTGCAGGATTTTAATCCATGACGGCGTAGTGTGTTACTAATGGTTTTCTTTGAGACTGTGGTCCCAGCTCTCTTCAGGTCATTGACCAGGTCCTGACGTGTAGTTCTGGGCTGATCCCTCACCTTCCTCATGATCATTGATGCCCCACGAGGTGAGATCTTGCATGGAGCCCCATACAATGTGATTTTCTGGATTTTTGTTTTAGATTCTGTCTCCCACAGTTGAAGTGTACCTATGATAGAAATTACAGACCTCTACATGCTTTGTAAGTAGGGAAACCTGCAAAATCGGCAGTGTATCAAATACTTGTTCTCCCACTGTAAATGTGTGTGTGTGTGGTATGTATGTATGTATGTATGAGTGTATGAGAGAGAGAAGGGACTGACTCAGGGTCCTACATAGAGACATACTGTATATAGAGAGAGGGGACTGACTAGGGATCCTGCATAGAGAGATATATATATATATATATATATATAGTGAGAGGGGTCTGACTAGGGGTCCTACATAGATATATACTTTATATATAGAGAGAGGGGACTGTAAAAGCACAAGTGTACACTTGGACAGAGCATAGGGACACGACAATGTATAATATACTGTCTACGTACCATCAACATACTGTCTATATATTGTCTATACGGTCTATATACTGGCCACGCACTGTCCACATACTGTATATACTGTCCATGTACTGTCTATATACTGTCCATGTACTGTCTATATACTGTCCATGTACTGTCTATATACTGTCCATGTACTGTCTATATACTGTCTATGCTGTCTATATACTGTCCATGTACTGTCTATATACTGTCTATATACTGTCTATGCTGTCTATATACTGTCCATGTACTGTCCATATACTGTCTAATGTACTGTCTATATACTGTCTATATACTGTCTATATACTGTCTATATACTGTCTATATACTGTCTATGCTGTCTATATACTGTCTATGTACTGTCTATGTACTGTCCATGTACTGTCTATGTACTGTCCATGTACTGTCCATGTACTGTCTATATACTGTATATGTACTGTCTATATACTGTCTATATACTGTATATGTACTGTCTATATACTGTCTATGCTGTCTATATACTGTCTATGTACTGTCCATGTACTGTCTATGTACTGTCCATGTACTGTCCATGTACTGTCCACGTACTGTCTATGTACTGTCCATGTACTGTCCATGTACTGTCTATATACTGTATATGTACTGTCTATATACTGTCTATATACTGTATATGTACTGTCTATATACTGTCTATGCTGTCTATATACTGTCTATGTACTGTCCATGTACTGTCTATGTACTGTCCATGTACTGTCTATATACTGTATATGTACTGTCTATATACTGTCTATATACTGTATATGTACTGTCTATATACTGTCTATGCTGTCTATATACTGTCTATGTACTGTCCATGTACTGTCCATGTACTGTCCATGTACTGTCCACGTACTGTCTATATACTGTCCATGTACCGTCCATATACTGTCCATGTACTGTCCACGTACTGTCTATATACTGTCTATATACTGTCCATGTACTGTCTATATACTGTCCATGTACTGTCTATATACTGTCCATGTACTGTCTATATACTGTCTATATACTGTCTATATACTGTCTATATACTGTCCATGTACTGTCTATGCTGTCTATATACTGTCCATGTACTGTCTATATACTGTCTACATACTGTCCATGTACTGTCCATGTACTGTCTATATACTGTCCATGTACTGTCCATATACTGTCCATGTACTGTCCATGTACTGTCTATATACTGTCTATATACTGTCCATGTACTGTCTATATACTGTCTATATACTGTCCATGTACTGTCCATGTACTGTATATGTACTGTATATGTACTGTCCATGTACTGTCTATATACTGTCCATGTACTCTCTATGTACTGTCTACATACTGTCTACATACTGTCTATATACTGTCCATGTACTGTCCATGTACTGTCTATATACTGTCCATGTACTGTCCATGTACTGTATATGTACTGTATATGTACTGTCCATGTACTGTCTATATACTGTCCATGTACTCTCTATGTACTGTCTACATACTGTCCATGTACTGTCCATGTACTGTCTACATACTGTCTACATACTGTCTATATACCATCTATCTACCGTCTACATACCGTTTATATACTGTATTATAGCAATATAACTATTATGCAACTACGATACTAATAATCTTGGAAATGAAAAATCCCCCGTATTCACTTTTTTGTCCAGTGAAGCACCTTAGTGTACTAGTTTGGATTATAGCAGTGTCTGTGCTGTGGCGTTACAGCCCTAGTAATCACAGGTAGAAGGATGTTCTGTCCTGTATTGACCAGTTTATGTGATGCTGAAATGTTAAATATATATATTGAGTTATTTCTCTTTCATATCTGTACAAGCAGGACATGTAGATCTGTTGAATGAACGTTGTTATGGTAAAAACACAAACAACTAACCAGTATCATCTACACGAATAAGTCCCCTTGGAACCTTGTTGATACGATGTTTATCAACAGGGTTTGTTCATCATAAATGTTGTTAGTCTTTTGTTTTCGTCGGTTTGACTTTGGTTGTTTGTTTGTTTTTTCTCGATTTGCTTACATTTTATTTGATCACAATTAATCGCGTTGTTTTGGTTCTCTCTGAGTTTGTAAAAAAAAAAACTATATTTTTGTTAAATATGACACTTAAATGTTGTTTAGATGGAGTAGAGTTGTTATCTATTACCCAATAAACATATTTTCTTGGAATGCTGTTGTCTATTGGACTCAAATGTACAGGTTATTTCTGATCAATTTGATGTTATTTTAATGGAAAATGTTTCCTTTTTAAAAAAAAAAGAAATTTAAACAAGGACATTTCTAAGTGACCCCAAACTTTTGAACGGTAGTGTAAAGCTACTGCTGTGCTGTTAGTTCCAGGTTAGACCTATAGCTACTGCTGTGCTGTTAGTTCCAGGTTAGACCTATAGCTACTGCTGTGCTGTTAGTTCCAGGTTAGACCTATAGCTACTGCTGTGCTGTTAGTTCCAGGTTAGACCTATAGCTACTGCTGTGCTGTTAGTTCCAGGTTAGACCTATAGCTACTGCTGTGCTGTTAGTTCCAGGTTAGACCTATAGCTACTGCTGTGCTGTTAGTTCCAGGTTAGACCTATAGCTACTGCTGTCCTGTTAGTTCCAGGTTAGACCTATAGCTACTGCTGTGCTGTTAGACCTATAGCTACTGCTGTCCTGTTAGTTCCAGGTTAGACCTATAGCTACTGCTGTGCTGTTAGTTCCAGGTTAGACCTATAGCTACTGCTGTGCTGTTAGTTCCAGGTTAGACCTATAGCTACTGCTGTGCTGTTAGTTCCAGGTTAGACCTATAGCTACTGCTGTGCTGTTAGTTCCAGGTTAGACCTATAGCTACTGCTGTGCTGTTAGTTCCAGGTTAGACCTATAGCTACTGCTGTGCTGTTAGTTCCAGGTTAGACCTATAGCTACTGCTGTGCTGTTAGTTCCAGGTTAGACCTATAGCTACTGCTGTCCTGTTAGTTCCAGGTTAGACCTATAGCTACTGCTGTGCTGTTAGTTCCAGGTTAGACCTATAGCTACTGCTGTGCTGTTAGTTCCAGGTTAGACCTATAGCTACTGCTGTGCTGTTAGTTCCAGGTTAGACCTATAGCTACTGCTGTGCTGTTAGTTCCAGGTTAGACCTATAGCTACTGCTGTCCTGTTAGTTCCAGGTTAGACCTATAGCTACTGCTGTGCTGTTAGTTCCAGGTTAGACCTATAGCTACTGCTGTCCTGTTAGTTCCAGGTTAGACCTATAGCTACTGCTGTGCTGTTAGTTCCAGGTTAGACCTATAGCTACTGCTGTGCTGTTAGTTCCAGGTTAGACCTATAGCTACTGCTGTGCTGTTAGTTCCAGGTTAGACCTATAGCTACTGCTGTGCTGTTAGTTCCAGGTTAGACCTATAGCTACTGCTGTGCTGTTAGTTCCAGGTTAGACCTATAGCTACTGCTGTCCTGTTAGTTCCAGGTTAGACCTATAGCTACTGCTGTCCTGTTAGTTCCAGGTTAGACCTATAGCTACTGCTGTCCTGTTAGTTGTTAGACCTATAGCTACTTAGTTCCAGGTTAGACCTATAGCTACTGCTGTCCTGTTAGTTAGGTTCCAGGTTAGACCTATAGCTACTGCTGTCCTGTTAGTTCCAGGTTGACCTATAGCTACTGCTGTGCTGTTAGTTCCAGGTTAGACCTATAGCTACTGCTGCTGTTAGTTCCAGGTTAGACCTATAGCTACTCCTGTTAGTTCCAGGTTAGACCTATAGCTACTGCTGTGCTGTTAGTTCCAGGTTAGACCTATAGCTACTGCTGTGCTGTTAGTTCCAGGTTAGACCTATAGCTACTGCTGTGCTGTTAGTTCCAGGTTAGACCTATAGCTACTGCTGTCCTGTTAGTTCCAGGTTAGACCTATAGCTACTGCTGTGCTGTTAGTTCCAGGTTAGACCTATAGCTACTGCTGTGCTGTTAGTTCCAGGTTAGACCTATAGCTACTGCTGTCCTGTTAGTTCCAGGTTAGACCTATAGCTACTGCTGTGCTGTTAGTTCCAGGTTAGACCTATAGCTACTGCTGTGCTGTTAGTTCCAGGTTAGACCTATAGCTACTGCTGTGCTGTTAGTTCCAGGTTAGACCTATAGCTACTGCTGTGCTGTTAGTTCCAGGTTAGACCTATAGCTACTGCTGTCCTGTTAGTTCCAGGTTAGACCTATAGCTACTGCTGTGCTGTTAGTTCCAGGTTAGACCTATAGCTACTGCTGTGCTGTTAGTTCCAGGTTAGACCTATAGCTACTGCTGTCCTGTTAGTTCCAGGTTAGACCTATAGCTACTGCTGTGCTGTTAGTTCCAGGTTAGACCTATAGCTACTGCTGTGCTGTTAGTTCCAGGTTAGACCTATAGCTACTGCTGTGCTGTTAGTTCCAGGTTAGACCTATAGCTACTGCTGTGCTGTTAGTTCCAGGTTAGACCTATAGCTACTGCTGTGCTGTTAGTTCCAGGTTAGACCTATAGCTACTGCTGTCCTGTTAGTTCCAGGTTAGACCTATAGCTGTTCCAGGTTAGACCTATAGCTACTGCTGTGCTGTTAGTTCCAGGTTAGACCTATAGCTACTGCTGTGCTGTTAGTTCCAGGTTAGACCTATAGCTACTGCTGTGCTGTTAGTTCCAGGTTAGACCTATAGCTACTGCTGTGCTGTTAGTTCCAGGTTAGACCTATAGCTACTGCTGTGCTGTTAGTTCCAGGTTAGACCTATAGCTACTGCTGTGCTGTTAGTTCCAGGTTAGACCTATAGCTACTGCTGTGCTGTTAGTTCCAGGTTAGACCTATAGCTACTGCTGTCCTGTTAGTTCCAGGTTAGACCTATAGCTACTGCTGTGCTGTTAGTTCCAGTTTAGACCTATAGCTACTGCTGTCCTGTTAGTTCCAGGTTAGACCTATAGCTACTGCTGTCCTGTTAGTTCCAGGTTAGACCTAAAGCTACTGCTATCCTGTTAGTTCCAGGTTAGACCTAAAGCTACTGCTATCCTGTTAGTTCCAGGTTAGACCTATAGCTACTGCTGTGCTGTTAGTTCCAGGTTAGACCTATAGCTACTGCTGTCCTGTTAGTTCCAGGTTAGACCTATAGCTACTGCTGTGCTGTTAGTTCCAGGTTTAAATATACCTATGGCTGAATTGTTCAGTTTTCTCATTTTAAGCCTAGTTTCTGGGAGGGCACTTGATGCTGTGTATAACAAACTGAGAGATGTCATGAAGGATGTATTATTTATTGGGCTTTAGAAGCTCTATTAATATATTCCTCTCAGAACGAACAGAATAAAATTGTTACTTTACTCCCTCCAGTCTCAGATAGAAAGTAGCTTGATTTAACTCTGAACAATGTGTTTGTCCTCTTGTCTGAAACAGATGGTTCATGCAAATGTGTGTTACGGTTATGCAAATGTGTGTTACGGTTATGCAAATGTGTGTTACGGTTATGCAAATGTGTGTTGCGGTTATGCAAATGTGTGTTACGGTTATGCAAATGTGTGTTACGGTTATGCAAATGTGTGTTACGGTTATGCAAATGTGTGTTGCGGTTATGCAAATGTGTGCTACGGTTATGCAAATGTGTGTTACGGTTATGCAAATGTGTGTTACGGTTATGCAAATGTGTGTTACGGTTATGCAAATGTGTGTTAGGGTTATGCAAATGTGCGTTAGGGTTATGCAAATGTGTGTTACGGTTATGCAAATGTGTGTTACGGTTATGCAAATGTGTGTTGGGGTTATGCAAATGTGTGTTAGGGTTATGCAAATGTGCGTTAGGGTTATGCTAAAGAAGGTGGTGAAGATGAGTCTGTTCAGATGTAACATAAACATTACGTCTGTTGTGGCATTTTCTTTTTAAGCTTCTTCGTCAGCCTATTATTAACTCAATCATTTTATTGTCCACACTGAACGTAGAGAGAGAGAGAGAGAGAGAGATTTGTTTATCCATTTCACTTGCCTTGGCAATGTAAACATATGTTTCCCATGCCAATAAAGCCCTTTGAAATTAAATTAATTGAATTGATAGAGAAGAGAGGGAAAGAGAGAGACAGAGAGAGAGACAAGGAGAGAGAAGATAGAGAGAGAGGGGGAGGGGAGAGACAGATAGAGAGACAAGGAGAGAGAAGATAGAGAGAGAGCGAGTCTTCTACGCCAGGTCTGTAAATCATGTATATCAACTGCAGTGAATGGGCGTGTTGGAAGGTTGGCTCATTATCAGCTAAAGCAGAGGGACTGAGATGATATGGGTAGAATATCATGTTTGGCCAGTGTCGTCATCCTACTGCTATATTTTTTTGATGTGTCAAATTGTAGGGTACGTAATCTGCAGGCTAAAATGACAAAATTACATTTTGAGAGGGGTTTGTACATCAGAGCCTTAAGGCCGTTAGTAACAATGGATCTGTTCCTCAGGGCCTCGTGGAACAGGCCTGGGCCTCGTGGAACAGGCCTGGGCCTCGTGGAACAGGCCTGGGCCTCGTGGAACAGGCCTGGGCCTCGTGGAACAGGCCTGGGCCTCGTGGAACAGGCCTGGGCCTCGTGGAACAGGCCTGGGCCTCGTGGAACAGGCCTGGGCCTCGTGGAACAGGCCTGGGCCTCGTGGAACAGGCCTGGGCCTCGTGGAACAGGCCTGGGACTCGTGGAACAGGCCTGGGCCTCGTGGAACAGGCCTGGGACTCGTGGAACAGGCCTGGGACTCGTGGAACAGACATGAATAGTAATGGTGTCCACATTTCTTTTGTAAACCCCCACCATGACTGGGACAGAGAGAGGGTTCAGGGGTCACCGTTACACCAGGAGATACTGTAAGTCTGTCCATAGAGGTCAAGCAGAGGCACAGATAAGGTGATGAAAAGGGGACCTGGTGCCTATTGGGGTAGTTTGAAGACCCAGATGTGGCCGTCTTATCGGAAGAAGGTGATGCCCTACTTTTTCAGGACCCTCTCTTTCAAAGATAATTTGTAAAAATCCAAATTAAGTTCACAGATCTCCATTGTAAATGATTTAAACACTGTTTCCCATGCTTGTTCAATGAACCACAAACAATTAATGAACATGCACCTGTGGAACGGTAGTTAAGACACAAACAGCTTACAGATGGTAGGCAATTAAGGTCACAGTTATGAAAACTTAGGACACTGAAGAGGCCTTTCTACTGACTGGGAAAACACCAAAAGAAAGATGCCCGGGTCCCTGCTCATCTGTGTGAACGTGCCTTAGGCATGCTGCAAGGAGGCATGAGGACTGCAGATGTGGCCAGGGCAATCAGGATCGGTACATCCGAACATCACACATCCTCCTCCCTCATGTGGTACCCTTCCTGCAGGCTCATCCTGACATGACCCTCCAGCATGACAATGCCACCAGCCATACTGCTGGTTCTGTGCGTGATTTCCTGCATAACAGGAATGTCAGTGTTCTGTCATGGCCAGCAAAGAGCCCGGATCTCAATCCCCACGTCTGGGACCTGTTGGATCGGAGGGTCTGCCATTCCCCCAGAAATGTCCCTGTTGGATCGGAGGGTGATTCCCACTGGGGCCACCCTAGTGGCCCCAGCCATTCGCTTTGGACCCTGCTAAATGGGATATATTTTTTATATATTTAAATGTCAAGGAAGTTGCCGGTGCCTTGGTGGAAGGGTGGGGTAACATCTCACAGCAAGAACTGGCAAATCTGGTGCAGTCCACGAGGAGGAGATGCACTGCAATGTTAAGTTTGCTGAAAATTAACACAGTTGCCAGTGAGAGGACGTTAATTTATTGCTGAGTTTCTGTATGTGTTCGCTGTATAAGCGAAGAGTAACCATCTATCGTAGAGTAACCATGAATCCATGAACATTTGCAGCCCTTAGCAACGGAGGGCCACAGTGGGAACGAGTCTCTTGACTTTGTTGGATATGCATCCTCTGCATTTTATTATATGTAAATGTGGCCTGGAGTAACATTTTGAGGTATTTTGAATTAAAAGACACCGTGAAGTAACGTCAAAGTACTTCATGCAGGACAAATCCTCATCTTTGGTGTTAATGTGAAAATGAGAAGTGTTTATGTCAGGGTAATCCTTTATTTAGACACAGGACTTCACGGAGAGGTACGTCTCGTTGCTCTAGGATCCGTGCTCACTCACTGCTAACGCTGGGGTCTTTTAACACTGGGGTCTCATAACGCTGGGGTCTTTAACGCTGGGGTCTTTTAACGCTGGGGTCTTAACGCTGGGGTCTTTTAACGCTGGGGTCTTAACGCTGGGGTCTTTTAACGCTGGGGTCTTAACGCTGGGGTCTTAACACTGGGGTCTTTTAACGCTGGGGTCTTAACGCTGGGGTCTTAACACTGGGGTCTTAACGCTGGGGTCTTAACACTGGGGTCTTTTAACGCTGGGGTCTTAACGCTGGGGTCTTTTAACGCTGGGGTCTTAACGCTGGGGTCTTTTAACGCTGGGGTCTTAACACTGGGGTCTTAACACTGGGGTCTTTTAACGCTGGGGTCTTAACGCTGGGGTCTTTTAACGCTGGGGTCTTAATGCTGGGGTCTTAAAACTGGGGTCTTAACACTGGGGTCTTTTAACGCTGGGGTCTTAACGCTGGGGTCTTAACACTGGGGTCTTATAACGCTGGGGTCTTAACGCTGGGGTCTTATAACGCTGGAGTCTTATAACGCTGGGGTCTTTTAACGCTGGGGTCTTTTAACGCTGGGGTCTTAACGCTGGGGTCTCATAACACTGGGGTCTCTTAACGCTGGGGTCTTAACGCTGGGGTCTCTTAACGCTGGGGTCTTAACGCTGGGGTCTTATAATGCTGGGGTCTCATAACGCTGGGGTCTTATAACGCTGGGGTCTCTTAACGCTGGGGTCTTAACGCTGGGGTCTTATAACGCTGGGGTCTTATAACGCTGGGGTCTTATAACGCTGGGGTCTTAACGCTGGGGTCTTATACGCTGGAGTCTCATAACGCTGGGGTCTTATAACGCTGGGGTCTTTTAACGCTGGGGTCTTAATGCTGGGGTCTTAACGCTGGGGTCTCATAACACTGGGGTCTCTTAACACTGGGGTCTCATAACGCTGGGGTCTTATAACGCTGGGGTCTTAACGCTGGAGTCTTATAACGCTGGGGTCTCATAACGCTGGGGTCTGTTAACACTGGGGTCTTATAACGCTGGGGTCTGTTAACACTGGGGTCTTATAACGCTGGGGTCTTATAACACTGGGGTCTTATAACACTGGGGTCTCATAACGCTGGGGTCTCATAACGCTGGGGTCTCATAACGCTGACCCCTCTCACCATGCTGACCCCTCTCAACGCTGGAGTCTCATAACGCTGGGGTCTGTTAACACTGGGGTCTGTTAACACTGGGGTCTTATAACGCTGGGTTCTCATAACGCTGGGGTCTTAACGTTGGGGTCTGTTAATGCCCGGGGTCTCATAACACTGGGGTCTCATAACGCTGGGGTCTGTTAACACTGGGGTCTCATAACGCTGTCATAACGTTGGAGTCTTATAATGCTTGGGTGTCTCACCATGCTGACCCCTCTCATTATGCTGACCCCTCTCACCATGCTGACCCCTCTCACCATGTGACCCCTCTCATCGTGTGACCCCTCTCATCATGTGACCCCTCTCACCATGCTGACCCCTCTCATTATGCTGACCCCTCTCACCATGCTGACCCCTCTCACCATGCTGACCCCTCTCACCATGTGACCCCTCTCACCATGCTGACCCCTCTCACCATGCTGACCCCTGTCATGCTGACCCCTCTCACCATGCTGACCCCTCTCATTATGCTGACCCCTCTCACCACGCTGACCCCCCTCACCATGCTGACCCCTCTCACCCAGTTTTTACAATTGTTTACACACAAGTCATTGGAACTTGAAACACAATCACCAAAACCTGAAACTCCCAGTTCTCTATATCACACTTTTGCAACCCACTTTACATTAGGCACAACATTCACATTTAAGTGGAAAGCAACACCAATCACAATGCAAGCTCTATACACCAATTGGCAACACCCACTCTCACAGGTGTAAACACAAGCTGCTGAATTGTTCACTTAGAAATCAGAGCTTTAAGCACTATAAATCATATATATATATAAGCCACTTGAATGAAGGCCACAGATGAGCTCTTCTGTTCACCGGAAGTCAATGGTGAAGCAAGAGCTGGAGGTGAAGGAGTGAGAGGGAGGAGGAGGAGGAGGAGGAGGAGGAGGAGGTGAAGGAGTGAGAGGAGAGGAGGAGGAGGTGAAGGAGTGAGAGGAGGGAGGATGGGAGGAGTGAGGAGAGGAGGGAGGAGGAGGAGGAGGAGGAGGAGGTGAAGGAGTGGAGAGGAGGAGGAGGAGGAGGGAGGTGAAGGAGTGAGGAGAGGAAGGAGGAGGAAGGTGAAGGAGTGAGGAGGAGGAGGAGGAGGAGGAGGTGAAGGAGTGAGAGGAAGGGAGGGAGGAGGAGGTGAAGGAGTGAAGGAAGGAGGAGGAGGAGGAGGAGGAGTGAGGAGTGACAAGAGGAGGAGGAGGAGGAGGAGGAGGTGAAGGAGTGAGGAGGAGGAGGAGGAGGTGAAGGAGTGAAGTAGGAGGAGGAGGAGGAGGAGGTGAAGGAGTGAGAGTAGGAGGAGGAGGACGAGGGGAGGAGGAGGAGGTGAAGGAGTGAGAGGAAGGGAGGAGGAGGAGGAGGTGGAGTGAGAGTAGGAGGAGGAGGAGGGAGGAGGAGGAGGTGAAGGAGTGAGAGTAGGAGGAGGAGGAGGAGTCCGTCTTGTGAGAGTAGGAGGAGGAGGTGAAGGAGTGAGAGGAGGAGGAGGAGGAGGTGAAGGAGTGAGTAGGAGGAGGAGAGGTGACCTGGTCAGTGAGAGGGGAGGAGGAGGGGAGGAGGGAGGGAGGTGAAGGAGGAGGAGGCATTGGTAGGAGAGGTGAAGCAGAGCTGGAGGTGAAGGAGTGAGAGAGGAAGGAGGACTTGGAGGAGGGAGGAGGAGGGGAGAGGTAGGGGAGGAGGAGGGAGGAGGAGGTGAAGTAGTGAGAGGGAGAGGAAGGAGGGGAGGAGGAGTGAAGGAGTGAGGAGGAAGTGGGGAGGAGGGGAGGAGTGAGAGTAGGAGGAGGAAGGGGGGAGGAGAGGGATAACAGGTGAAGGAGTGAGAGGAGGAGGAGGAGGAGGAGGTGAGGAGTGAGAGGAACGAGGAGGAGAGGGGAGTGAGGAGGAGGGAGGAGGAGGGCTTTGGAGGAGGAGGTGAAGGAGTGAGAGGAGGGGAGGGGAGGCTGGAGTGAGAGGGAGTGAGAGGAGGAGGGAGGAGGTGAAGGAGTGAGAGGATTTGGAGGGGAGGAGGAGGGAGGAGGTGAAGGAGTGAGAGTGGAGGAGGTGAAGGAGTGAGAGGAGGGAGGAGGAGGGGGAGGTCAAGGAGTGAGAGGAAATGAGGAGGAGGAGGAGGGAGGTGACCCCTGTGAGAGGAAGAGGAGGAGGAGGAGGTGAAGGAGTGAGAGGCTGAGGAGGAGGAGGTGAAGGAGTCTCAGTAGGAGGAGGAGGTCAAGGAGTGAGAGTAGGCTGGAGGAGGAGGAGGTGAATGTGAGAGTCAGGAGGAGGAGGAGGATGGTGAAGGAGTCAGAGTAGGCTGAGGAGGTGAAGGAGTGAGAGTAGGACCAGGAGGAGGAGGTGACCAGTGAGAGTAGGATGAGGAGGAGGTGAAGGACTGAGAGGAAGGAGGAGGAGGAGGACCAGTGAAGGAGTGAGATAGGACCCTCTCAGGTGAAGGAGTGAGAGTAGGAGGAGGAGGTGAGGAGGAGGACCATGCTGAAGGAGTCTCAGGATGCTGAGGAGGAGGAGGTGAAGGAGTGACGGGAGGAGGAGGTGAAGGCGTTCTGAGGAGGAGTTGTGACCCTAGGACCAGGAGGAGGAGGTGAAGGAGTGAGAGTAGGAGGATGGTGAAGGAGTGGAGTAGGCCCAGGAGGTGTCACCCAGGAGGAGGAGAGGAGGAGGTTGCAGTAAGTAGGAGGAGGACCCCTCATACACATGGTGAAGGAGTGAGAGTAGGAGGAGGAGGTGAAAAGTGAGAGTAGGAGGAGGAGGAGGTGAACTACACAAGTGAAGTAGGAGGAGGAGGAGGAGGTGAAAGTGAGAGTAGGAGGAGGAGGAGGAGGTGAAGGAGTGAGAGTAGGAGGAGGAGGTGATGGAGTCAGAGTAGGAGGAAAGGAGGTGAAGGAGTATAGTAGGAGGAGGAGGAGGAAGGTTAAAGTGAGAGGAGGAGGAGGTGAAGGAAGTGAGAGGAGGAGGCAGGTGAAGGAGTGAGAGTAGGAGGAGGAGGAGGAGGAGGTGAGGTGAAGGAGGAGGAGGAGGAGGTGAAGGAGTGAGAGTAGGAGGAGGAGGAGGAGGAGTGAGAGAGGAGGAGGAGGAGGAGGTGAAGGGTGAGAGTAGGAGGAGGAGGAGGAGGAGGTGAAGGAGTGAGAGTAGGAGGAGGAGGAGGAGGTGAAGGATGAGAGTAGGAGGAGGAGGTGAAGGAGTGAGAGTAGGAGGAGGAGGAGGAGGTGAAGGAGTGAGAGTAGGAAGAGGAGGAGGTGAAGGAGTGAGAGGAGGAGGGGGAGGGGAGGAGGTGAAGGAGTGAGAGTAGGAGGAGGAGGAGGAGGAGGAGGAGGAGGAGGAGGTGAGGAGTGAGTAGGAGGAGGAGGGGAGGAGGAGGAGGAGGTGAAGGAGTGAGAGGAAGAGGAGGAGGAGGGGAGGTGAAGGAGTGAGAGTAGGAGGAGGAGGAGGAGGAGGAGGAGGTGAAGGAGTGAGAGTAGGAGGAGGAGGAGGAGGTGAAGGAGTGAGAGTAGGAGGAGGAGGTGAAGGAGTGAGAGTAGGAGGAGGAGGAGGAGGTGAAGGAGTGAGAGTAGGAGGAGGAGGAGGTGAAGGAGTGAGAGGAGGAGGAGGAGGAGGAGGAGGAGGAGGAGGTGAAGGAGGAGGAGGAGGAGGAGGAGGAGGAGGTGAAGCAAGAGCTGGAGGTGAAGGAGTGAGAGGAGGAGGAGGAGGGAGGAGGAGGAGGAGGAGGAGTGAGAGTAGGAGGAGGAGGAGGAGGAGGAGGTGAAGTAGTGAGAGGAGGAGGAGGAGGAGGAGGAGGAGGTGAAGGAGTGAGAGGAAGAGGAGGAGGAGGAGGAGGAGGAGGAGGAGGAGGAGGAGGAGGAGGAGGAGGTGAAGGAGTGAGAGGAGGAGGAGGAGGAGGAGGTGAAGGAGTGAGAGGAAGAGGAGGAGGAGGAGGAGGAGGAGGAGGAGTGAGAGGAGGAGGAGGAGGAGGAGGAGGAGGAGTTGAAGGAGTGAGAGGAGGAGGAGGAGGAGGTGAAGGAGTTAGAGGAAGAGGAGGAGGAGGAGGAGGAGGAGGAGGAGGAGGAGAGGAGGGAGGAGGAGGAGGAGGAGGAGGAGTTAGGAGGAGGAGGAGGAGGAGGTGAAGGAGTGAGAGGAGGAGGAGGAGGAGGAGGGAGGAGGTGAAGGAGTGAGAGGAAGAGGGAGGAGGAGGAGGAGGAGGTGAAGGAGTGAGAGGAAGAGGAGGGAGGAGGTGAAGGAGTGAGAGGAGGAGGAGGAGGAGGAGGTGAAGGGTGAGAGGAGAGGAGGAGGAGGGGAGGAGGTGAAGGAGTGAGAGGAAGAGGAGGAGGAGGAGGTGAGGAGTTGGTAGGAGGAGGAGGTCAAGGGTGAGAGTAGGAGGAGGAGGAGGAGGAGGTAGGAGTAGGAGGAGAGGAGGAGGTGAAGGAGAGTAGGAGGAGGAGGTGAAGGAGTGAGAGTAGGAGGAGGAGGAGGAGGTGAAGGAGTGGTAGGAAGAGGAGGAGGAGGAGGTGAAGGAGTGAGAGGAGGAGGAGGAGGAGGAGGTGAAGGAGTGAGAGTAGGAGGAGGAGGAGGAGGAGGAGGAGGAGGAGGGTGAAGGAGGAGTAGGAGGAGGAGGAGGAGGTGAAGGAGTGAGTAGGTAGGAGGAGGAGGTGAAGGAGTGAGAGTAGGAGGAGGAGGAGGTGAAGGAGTGAGAGTAGGAGGAGGAGGAGGAGGAGGTGAAGGAGTGAGAGTAGGAGGAGGAGGAGGAGGTGAAGGAGTGAGAGTAGGAGGAGGAGGTGAAGGAGTGAGAGTAGGAGGAGGAGGAGGAGGTGAAGGAGTGAGAGTAGGAGGAGGAGGAGGAGGAGGAGGTGGTGAAGGAGTGAGAGTAGGAGGAGGAGGGAGGAGGTGGTGAGAGTAGGAGGAGGAGGTGAAGGAGTGAGAAGGAGGAGGAGGAGGAGGTGAAGGAGTGAGAGTAGGAGGAGGAGGATGAGAGTAGGAGGAGGGAGGAGTGAAGGAGTGAGAGTAGGAGGAGGAGGTGATGGAGTGAGAGTAGGAGGAGGAGGAGGAGGTGAAGGAGGAGAGTAGGCGGAGGAGGAGGTCCGTGATAGGAGAGAGGAGGAGGAGTGAAGGAGTGAGAGGAGGGAGGAGGTGAAGGAGTGAGAGGAGGAGGAGGAGGAGGAGGTGAAGGAGTGAGAGTAGGAGGAGGAGGAGGAGGAGGTGAAGAAGTGAGAGGAGGAGGAGGAGGAGGTGAAGGAGTGAGAGTAGGAGGAGGAGGAGGAGGAGGTTGGAGGTGAAGGAGTGAAAGGAAAGGAGGAGGAGGAGGAGGGTGAAGGAGTGAGGAGGAGGAGGAGGAGGAGGAGGTTCTAGGAGGAGGGGAGGAGGAGGAGGTGAAGGAGTGAGAGTAGGAGGAGGAGGTGAAGGAGTGAGAGTAGGAGGAGGAGGAGGAGGTTCAAGAGTGAGAGGAGGAGGAGGAGGAGGAGGTTTAGGAGGAGAAGGAGGAGGAGGTGAAGGAGTGAGAGGAGGAGGAGGAGGAGGTGAAGGAGTCTAGGAGGAGGAGGTGAAGGAGTGAGAGAGGAGGAGGAGGAGGAGGTGAAGGAGTGAGAGTAGGAGGGAGGAGGAGGAGGAGGAGGTGGTGAAGGAGGAGAGTAGGAGGAGGAGGAGGAGGTGAAGGAGTGAGAGTAGGAGGTGGAGGTGAAGGAGTGAGAGTAGGTGGAGGTGAAGGAGTGAGAGTAGGAGGAGGAGGAGGAGGAGGTGAAGGAGTGAGAGGAGGAGGAGGAGGAGGAGGAGGTGAAGGAGTGAGAGTAGGAGGAGGAGGAGGAGGTGAAGGAGTGAGAGTAGGAGGAGGAGGTGATGGAGTGAGAGGAGGAGGAGGAGGAGGTGAAGGAGTGAGAGTAGGAGGAGGAGGAGGAGGAGGAGGTGAAGAAGTGAGAGGAGGAGGAGGAGGAGGTGAAGGAGTGAGAGTAGGAGGAGGAGGAGGAGGAGGTGAAGGAGTGAGAGTAGGAGGAGGAGGAGGAGGTGAAGGAGTGAGAGTAGGAGGAGGAGGAGGAGGAGGTGAAGGAGTGAGAGTAGGAGGAGGAGGAGGAGGAGGTGAAGGAGTGAGAGTAGGAGGAGGAGGTGATGGAGTGAGAGGAGGGGAGGAGGAGGAGGTGAAGGAGTGAGAGTAGGAGGAGGAGGAGGAGGGAGGTGAAGAAGTGAGAGAGGAGGAGGAGGAGGTGAAGGAGTGACCCCTCTCAGGAGTGAGAGTAGGAGGGGAGGAGGAGGAGGTGAAGGAGTGAGAGGAGGAGGAGGAGGAGGAGGTGAGTGAGAGGGAGGAGGAGGAGGAGGTGAAGGAGTGAGAGTAGGAGGAGGAGGAGGTGAAGGAGTGAGTAGGAGGAGGAGGGGTGAAGGAGTGAGAGTAGGCTGAGGAGGAGGTCACCATAGGAGGAGGAGGAGGAGGAGGTGAAGGAGTCTCACCAGGAGTGAGTAGGAGGAGGAGGAGGAGGTCCCAGTGAGAGTAGGAGGAGGAGGAGGAGGAGGAGGAGGAGGTGAAGGAGTGTAGGAGGAGGGGAGGAGGAGGTGAAGGAGTGAGAGTAGGAGGAGGAGGGGTGAAGGAGTGAGTAGGAGGAGGAGGAGGAGGTGAAGGAGTGAGAGTAGGAGGAGGAGGAGGAGGAGGTGAAGGAGTGAGAGGAGGAGGAGGAGGAGGAGGAGGTGAAGGAGTGAGAGTAGGAGGAGGAGGAGGAGGAGGATGAGGTCAGTGAGAGGAATAGGAGGTGAAGGAGTGAGAGTAGGAGGAGGAGGAGGAGGAGGTGAAGGAGTGAGAGTAGGAGGAGGAGGAGGAGGTGAAGGAGTGAGAGTAGGAGGGGAGGAGGTGAAGGAGTGAGTAGGAGGAGGAGGAGGAGGTGAAGGAGTGAGAGTAGGAGGATGTGACCCCTGAAGGAGTGAGAGGAGGAGGAGGAGGGAGGAGGATGTGAGGAGTGAGAGTAGGAGGAGGAGGAGGAGGTGAAGGAGTGAGAGTAGGAGGAGGAGGAGGAGGAGGTGAAGGAGTGAGAGTAGGAGGAGGAGGAGGAGGTGAGGAGTGAGAGGAGGAGGAGGAGGGAGGTGAAGGAGTGAGAGTAGGAGGAGGAGGAGGAGGAGGAGGTGAAGGAGTGAGAGTAGGAGGAGGAGGAGGAGGAGGTGAAGGAGTGAGAGTAGGAGGAGGAGGAGGAGGTGAAGGAGTGAGAGTAGGAGGAGGAGGTGATGGAGTGAGGAGGAGGGGAGGAGGAGGAGGTCACCAGTGAGAGTAGGAGGAGGAGGAGGAGGAGGAGGAGGTGAAGAAGTCAGGTGAAGGAGTGAGAGTAGGAGGAGGAGGAGGGGAGGAGGTGAAGGAGTGAGAGTAGGAGGAGGAGGAGGAGGAGGTGAAGGAGTGAGAGGAGGAGGAGGAGGAGGAGGCTGTGAAGGAGTGAGAGGAGGAGGAGGAGGAGGTGAAGGAGTGAGAGTAGGAGGGGAGGAGGGAGGAGGTGAAGGAGTGAGAGTAGGAGGAGGAGGTGAAGGAGTGAGAGTAGGAGGAGGAGGAGGAGGAGGTGAAGGAGTGAGAGTAGGAGGAGGAGGAGGAGGTGAAGGAGTGAGAGTAGGAGGAGGAGGAGGAGGTGAAGGAGTGAGAGTAGGAGGAGGAGGAGGAGGTGAAGGAGTGAGAGTAGGAGGAGGAGGAGGAGGAGGGAGGAGGTGAAGGAGTGAGAGTAGGAGGAGGAGGAGGAGGGGTGAAGGAGTGAGAGTAGGAGGAGGGTGAAGGAGTGAGAGTAGGAGGAGGAGGAGGAGGAGGTGAAGGAGTGAGGTAGGAGGAGGAGGAGGAGGAGGAGGTGAAGGAGTGAGAGGAGGAGGAGGAGGAGGAGGAGGAGGTGAAGGAGTGAGAGTAGGAGGAGGAGGAGGAGGAGGAGGATGAGGAGAAGGAGTGAGAGGAAGAGTAGGAGGTGAAGGAGTGAGAGTCAGTGAGAGTACAGGAGGAGGAGGAGGAGGAGGTGAAGGAGTGAAGTAGGAGGAGGGAGGTGAAGGAGTGAGAGTAGGAGGGGAGGAGGAAGGTGAAGGAGTGAGAGTAGGAGGAGGAGGAGGAAGGTGAAGGAGTGAGAGGAGGAGGAGGAGGAGGAGGACTCAGTGAGAGTAGGAGGAGGAGGAGGAGGAGGGGAGGAGGTGAAGGAGTGAGAGTAGGAGGAGGAGGAGGAGGAGGATGAGGTGAAGGAGTGAGAGGAAGAGGAGGAGGTGAAGGAGTGAGAGTAGGAGGAGGAGGAGGAGGAGGTGAAGGAGTGAGAGTAGGAGGAGGAGGAGGAGGTGAAGGAGTGAGAGTAGGAGGAGGAGGTGAAGGAAGAGTAGGAGGAGGAGGGAGGTGAAGGAGTGAGAGTAGGAGGAGGTCCAGTAGGAGGAGGAGGTGAAGGACAATAGGAGGAGGAGGAGGTGAAGGAGTGAGAGTAGGAGGAGGAGGACTTTGAGGTAGGAGGAGGAGGAGGAGGTGATGGAGTGAGAGTAGGAGGAGGAGGTGAAGGAGTGAGACAGGAGGAGGAGGGAGGTGAAAGTGAGAGTAGGAGGAGGAGGAGGAGGTGAAGGAGTGAGAGGAGGAGGAGGAGGAGGAGGTGAAGGAGTGAGAGTAGGAGGAGGAGGAGGTGAAGGAGTGAGAGTAGGAGGAGGAGGAGGAGGAGGAGGAGGAGGTGAAGGAGTGAGAGGAAGAGGAGGAGGAGGAGGTGAAGGAGTGAGAGTAGGAGGAGGAGGAGGAGGTGAAGGAGTGAGAGTAGGAGGAGGAGGAGGAGGAGGAGGAGGAGGTGAAGGAGTAGGTGAAGGAGTGAGAGTAGGAGGAGGAGGAGGAGGTGAAGGAGTGTGAGTAGGAGGAGGAGGAGGTGAAGGAGTGAGAGGAAGAGGAGGAGGAGGAGGTGAAGGAGTGAGAGGTGAAGGAGTAGTAGGAGGAGGAGGAGGAGGAGTGAGAGTAGGAGGAGGAGGAGGAGGAGGAGGTGAATGAGTAGTAGGTATGAAGTAGGAGGAGGATGAAGGTGAGAGTTAGGAGGAGGTGAAGGAGTGAGAGTAGGAGGAGGAGGGAGGAGGAGGTGAAGGAGTGAAAGGAGGAGGAGGAGGTGAAGGAGTGAGAGTAGGAGGAGGGGAGGTGAAGGAGTGAGAGTAGGAGGAGGAGGAGGAGGTGAAGGAGTGAGAGTAGGAGGAGGAGGAATGAAGGAGTGAGGAGTAGGAGGAGGAGGAGGAGGTGAAGGAGTGAGAGTAGGAGGAAGTGAAGGAGTGAGAGTAGGAGGAGGAGGAGGAGGTGAAAGTGAGAGTAGGAGGAGGAGGAGGAGGAGGAGGAGGTGAAGGAGTGAGAGTAGGAGGAGGAGGAGGAGGTGAAGGAGGAGGAGAGGAGGAGGAGGTGAAGGAGTGAGAGTAGGAGGAGGAGGAGGTGAAGGAGTGAGAGGAGGAGGAGGAGGAGGAGGAGAGGTGAAGGAGTGAGAGGAGGAGGAGGAGGAGGAGGAGGTGAAGGAGTGAGAGTAGGAGGAGGAGGAGGAGGAGGAGGTGAAGGAGTGAGAGGAGGAGGAGGAGGAGGAGGAGGAGGTGAAGGAGTGAGAGGAAGAGGAGGAGGAGGAGGTGAAGGAGTGAGAGTAGGAGGAGGAGGAGGAGGAGGTGAAGGAGTGAGAGTAGGAGGAGGAGGAGGAGGTGAGGAGTGAGGTAGGAGGAGGAGGTGAAGGAGTGAGAGTAGGAGGAGGTGAGGTGAAGGAGTGAGAGTAGGAGGGAGGAGGAGGAGGTGAAGGAGTGAGAGTAGGAGGAGGAGGGAGGAGGTGAAGGAGTGAGTAGGAGGAGGAGGAGGTGAAGGAGTGAGTAGGAGGAGGAGGAGGAGGAGGTGAAGGAGTGAGGAGTGAGGAGGAGGAGGAGGAGGAGGTGAAGGAGTGAGAGTAGGAGGAGGAGGAGGGAGGTGAAGGAGTGAGAGTAGGAGGAGGAGGTGAAGGAGTGAGAGGAGGAGGAGGAGGAGGAGGTGAAGGAGTGAGAGAGGAGGAGGAGGAGGAGGAGGTGAAGGAGTGAGAGGAGGAGGAGGAGGTGAAGGAGTGAGAGTAGGCGGAGGAGGAGGAGGAGGAGGAGGAGGAGGAGGAGTGAGGAGTGAGAGAGGAGGAGGAGGAGGAGGTGAAGGAGTGAGAGGAAGGAGGAGGAGGGGAGGAGGTGAAGGAGTGAGTAGGAGGAGGAGGAGGAGGAGGAGGTGAAGGGTGAGGAGGAGGAGGAGGAGGAGGAGGTGAAGGAGTGAGAGTAGGAGGAGGAGGGTGAAGGAGTGAGAGTAGGAGGAGGAGGAGGAGGTGAAGGAGTGAGAGTAGGAGGAGGAGGAGGAGGAGGAGGAGGTGAAGGAGTGAGAGTAGGAGGAGGAGGAGGAGGTGAAGGAGTGAGAGTAGGAGGAGGAGGTGAAGGAGTGAGAGTAGGAGGAGGAGGAGGAGGTGAAGGAGTGAGAGTAGGAGGAGGAGGAGGAGGAGGTGAAGGAGTGAGAGTAGGAGGAGGAGGAGGTGAAGGAGTGAGAGTAGGAGGAGGAGGTGGAGGAGTGAGAGGAGGAGGAGGAGGTGAAGGAGTGAGAGTAGGAGGAGGAGGTGAAGGAGTGAGAGGAGGAGGAGGAGGAGGAGGAGGTGAAGGAGTGAGAGTAGGAGGAGGAGGAGGTGGAGGAGGAGGTGAAGGAGTGAGAGTAGGAGGAGGAGGAGGAGGAGGAGGAGGTGAAGGAGTGAGAGGAAGAGGAGGAGGAGGAGGTGAAGGAGAGTAGGAGGAGGAGGAGGAGGAGGAGGAGGTGAAGGAGTGAGAGTAGGAGGAGGAGGAGGAGGAGGAGGAGGAGGTGAAGGAGTGAGAGGAAGAGGAGGAGGAGGAGGTGAAGGAGTGAGGAGTAGGAGGAGGAGGAGGAGGTGAAGGAGTGAGAGTAGGAGGAGGAGGAGGAGGAGGTGAAGGAGTGAGAGGAAGAGGAGGAGGAGGAGGGAAGGAGGAGAGTAGGAGGAGGAGGAGGAGGTGAAGGAGTGGAGTAGGAGGAGGAGGAGGAGGAGGAGGTGAAGGAGTGAGAGGAAGAGGAGGAGGAGGAGGTGAAGGAGTGAGAGTAGGAGGAGGAGGAGGAGGTGAAGGAGTGAGAGAGGAGGAGGAGGAGGAGGAGGAGGTGAAGGAGTGAGAGGAAGAGGAGCAGGAGGAGGTGAAGGAGTGAGAGTAGGAGGAGGAGGAGGAGGTGAAGGAGTGGGAGGAGGAGGAGGAGGAGGAGGAGGTGAAGGAGTGAGAGTAGGAGGAGGAGGAGGAGGTGAAGGAGTGGGAGGAGGAGGAGGTGAAGGAGTGAGAGTAAGAGGAGGAGGAGGAGGAGGTGAAGGAGTGAGAGTAGGAGGAGGAGGTGAAGGAGTGAGAGTAGGAGGAGGAGGTGAAGGAGTGAGAGTAGGAGGAGGAGGAGGTGAAGGAGTGAGAGTACGAGGAGGAGGTGGAGGAGGAGGAGGTGAAGGAGTGAGAGTAGGAGGAGGAGGAGGAGGAGGTGAAGGAGTGAGAGTAAGAGGAGGAGGAGCGGAGGTGAAGGAGTGAGAGTAAGAGGAGGAGGAGGAGGAAGGACAGTTGTCTCAGGTGAGATCAGGACCACATTGGTTGACCATGTGCTCAACCATGGATTGAGTATAAGGGAGACTGGTCAGAGAGTTCAGCCCGACCTGAGCCTCTACAAGGTTGCATGGATCATCCGTACATTCCGAAATGAGAACCGGTAAGTTACCTACCATCTACACTATGCTCTTTATGTATGTATACTGACATACCAGTAGGCTTATGTTACTCAGTGATTGTTGGCCAATGTTACAGTTAGCATACTGGGGCGGCAGGGTAGCCTAGTGGTTAGAGCGTTGGACTAGTAACCGAAAGGTTGCATGTTCAAACCCCCGAGCTGATCTGTCGTTCTGCCTGAACAGGCAGTTAACCCATTGTTCCTAGGCCGTCATTGAAAATAAGAATTTGTTCTTAACTGACTTAACTGACTTAAATAAAGGTAAAATAAAATAAAGGTAAAATTAAAATAAAATACTGTAACCAATCATATCATATTTGTGGATGTTCTTCAGAACAGAGAGACGACCAGGCCATGGTGGAAGACACCGGCTGTTCATTGGACCGTGTGTTACAGCACAACCGAATCCGCATGAAACAGGTCTACAGGGAGCCAACTGAGCGAAACTCAGAGAGGGTTACAGAACAGAGCTATGAAAGTACTCTACTGTGAATTTACTATCATATCAGCACTGTATAGACACATTAAAGTACTGTAATCCAGTGTATTGTGCCTCACCGTATTGACTACTCCGGGTCTATGTCACATGTTGTCTGTTTCAGAGAGTCTTGTCGCTGGATGCCGCTGCAATTCAGCACGTTTATATTTACTTTAACGAGGCTGGTCTTCAACCTAGACACAAGAAGGGGACGGGGACGGAACATTATTGGCCACCATTGTGAATGTCCCTGGACAGCGGGAGGAATATCTCCGTGTGGCGCAGCCGTTCGCCAGCAAGGCATTCTCTATCACCATGCCAACCTTGGTCCCTACAGCACCGCCCTTCTCATCACATTCCTGGACACACTACACGGCTTCCTCATTCCAGCCGAGCAGAGGGGTGGACCAGAGCAGCCCAGGAATGTTGTCGTCTGGGACAACGTGAGTTTCCACCGGGCTGTTCTGGTCCGCAACTGGTTCATCGACCACCCACAATGTATTGTTCTATGCCTCCCACCATATTCCCCATTCCTAAACCCAGTCGAAGAGGTTTTTTTCAGCATGGATGATGGAAGGTGTACGACCGCCATCCCCTTGCACGCATGCCTCTTCTCCAGGCAATGGAGGATGGATGTGGTGACGTTGATGTGGGGGCTTTCAGCGGCTGGCGACGTCACTCCAGAAGATTCTTTCCCCGCTGTTTAAGCCGGGGAGAACATGGCTTGTCATGTAGATGAGGTGCTGTTTAAGCCAAGGAGAACATGGCTTGTCATGTAGATGAGGTGCTGTTTAAGCCAGGGAGAACATGGCTTGTCATGTAGATGAGGTGCTGGGTTAAGCCAGGGAGAACATGGCTTGTCATGTAGATGAGGTGCTGTTTAAGCCAGGGAGAACATGGCTTGTCATGTAGATGAGGTGCTGTTTAAGCCAGGGAGAACATGGCTTGTCATGTAGATGAGGTGCTGTTTAAGCCGGGAGAACATGGCTTGTCATGTAGATGAGGAGCTGTTTAAGCCAGGGAGAACATGGCTTGTCATGTAGATGAGGTGCTGTTTAAGCCGGGGAGAACATGGCTTGTCATGTAGATGAGGTGCTGGGTTAAGCCGGGAGAACATGGCTTGTCATGTAGATGAGGTGATGTTTAAGCCAGGGAGAACATGGCTTGTCATGTAGATGAGGTGCTGTTAAAGCCAGGGAGAACATGGCTTGTCATGTAGATGAGGTGCTGTTTAAGCCAGGGAGAACATGGCTTGTCATGTAGATGAGGTGATGTTTAAGCCAGGAGAACATGGCTTGTCATGTAGATGAGGTGCTGTTTAAGCCAGGGGAGAACATGGCTTGTCATGTAGATGAGGTGCTGTTTAAGCCAGGGAGAACATGGCTTGTCATGTAGATGAGGTGCTGTTTAACATTTACATTTACATTTAAGTCATTTAGCAGACGCTCTTATCCAGAGCGACTTACAAATTGGTGAATTCACCTTCTGACATCCAGTGGAACAGCCACTTTACAATAGTGCATCTAAATCATTTAAGGGGGGGGTGAGAAGGATTACTTATCCTATCCTAGGTATTCCTTGAAGAGGTGGGGTTTCAGGTGTCTCCGGAAGGTGGTGATTGACTCCGCTGTCCTGGCGTCGTGAGGGAGTTTGTTCCACCATTGGGGGGCCAGAGCAGCGAACAGTTTTGACTGGGCTGAGCGGGAACTGTACTTCCTCAGTGGTAGGGGGCGAGCAGGCCAGAGGTGGATGAACGCAGTGCCCTTGTTTGGGTGTAGGGCCTGATCAGAGCCTGGAGGTACTGCGGTGCCGTTCCCCTCACAGCTCCGTAGGCAAGCACCATGGTCTTGTAGCGGATGCGAGCTTCAACTGGAAGCCAGTGGAGAGAGCGGAGGAACGGGGTGACGTGAGAGAACTTGGGAAGGTTGAACACCAGACGGGCTGCGGCGTTCTGGATGAGTTGTAGGGGTTTAATGGCACAGGCAGGAGCCCAGCCAACAGCGAGTTGCAGTAATCCAGACGGGAGATGACAAGTGCCTGGATTAGGACCTGCGCCGCTTCCTGTGTGAGGCAGGGTCGTACTCTGCGGATGTTGTAGAGCATGAACCTACAGGAACGGGCCACCGCCATGATGTTAGTTGAGAACGACAGGGTGTTGTCCAGGATCACGCCAAGGTTCTTAGCGCTCTGGGAGGAGGACACAATGGAGTTGTCAACCGTGATGGCGAGATCATGGAACGGGCAGTCCTTCCCCGGGAGGAAGAGCAGCTCCGTCTTGCCGAGGTTCAGCTTGAGGTGGTGATCCGTCATCCACACTGATATGTCTGCCAGACATGCAGAGATGCGATTCGCCACCTGGTCATCAGAAGGGGAAAGGAGAAGATTAATTGTGTGTCGTCTGCATAGCAATGATAGGAGAGACCATGTGAGGTTATGACAGAGCCAAGTGACTTGGTGTATAGCGAGAATAGGAGAGGGCCTAGAACAGAGCCCTGGGGGACACCAGTGGTGAGAGCGCGTGGCGAGGAGACAGATTCTCGCCACGCCACCTGGTAGGAGCGACCTGTCAGGTAGGACGCAATCCAAGCGTGGGCCGCGCCGGAGATGCCCAACTCGGAGAGGGTGGAGAGGAGGATCTGATGGTTCACAGTATCGAAGGCAGCCGATAGGTCTAAAAGGATGAGAGCAGAGAGAGAGAGTTAGCTTTAGCAGTAGTGCGGAGCGCCTCCGTGATACAGAGAAGAGCAGTCTCAGTTGAATGACTAGTCTTGAAACCTGACTGATTTGGATCAAGAAGGTCATTCTGAGAGAGATAGCGGGAGAGCTGGCCAAGGACGGCACGTTCAAGAGTTTTGGAGAGAAAAGAAAGAAGGGATACTGGTCTGTAGTTGTTGACATCGGAGGATCGAGTGTAGGTTTTTTCAGAAGGGGTGCAACTCTCGCTCTCTTGAAGACGGAAGGGACGTAGCCAGCGGTCAGGGATGAGTTGATGAGCGAGGTGAGGTAAGGAGAAGGTCTCCGGAAATGGTCTGGAGAAGAGAGGAGGGATAGGGTCAAGCGGGCAGCTTGTTGGGCGGCCGGCCGTCACAAGAAGCGAGATTTCATCTGGAGAGAGAGGGGAGAAAGAGGTCAGAGCACAGGGTAGGGCAGTGTGAGCAGAACCAGCGGTGTTGTTTGACTTAGCAAACGAGGATCGGATGTCGTCGACCTTCTTTTCAAAATGGTTGACGAAGTCATCTGCAGAGAGGGGGAGGAGGGGGGAGGGGGAGGAGGATTCAGGAGGGAGGAGAAGGTGGCAAAGAGCTTCCTAGGGTTAGAGGCAGATGCTTGGAATTTAGAGTGGTAGAAAGTGGCTTTAGCAGCAGAGACAGAGGAGGAAAATGTAGAGAGGAGGGAGTGAAAGGATGCCAGGTCCGCAGGGAGGCGAGTTTTCCTCCATTTCCGCTCGGCTGCCCGGAGCCCTGTTCTGTGAGCTCGCAATGAGTCGTCGAGCCACGGAGCGGGAGGGGAGGACCGAGCCGGCCTGGAGGATAGGGGACATAGAGAGTCAAAGGATGCAGAAAGGGAAGAGAGGAGGGTTGAGGAGGCAGAATCAGGAGATAGGTTGGAGAAGGTATGAGCAGAGGGAAGAGATGATAGGATGGAAGAGGAGAGAGTAGCAGGGGAGAGAGAGCGAAGGTTGGGACGGCGCGATACCATCCGAGTAGGGGCAGTGTGGGAAGTGTTGGATGAGAGCGAGAGGGAAAAGGATACAAGGTAGTGGTCGGAGACTTGGAGGGGAGTTGCAATGAGGTTAGTGGAAGAACAGCATCTAGTAAAGATGAGGTCGAGCGTATTGCCTGCCTTGTGAGTAGGGGGAAGGTGAGAGGGTGAGGTCAAAAGAGGAGAGGAGTGGAAAGGAGGCAGAGAGGAATGAGTCAAAGGTAGACGTGGGGAGGTTAAAGTCGCCCAGGACTGTGAGAGGTGAGCCGTCCTCAGGAAAGGAGCTTTTCAAGGCATCAAGCTCATTGATGAACTCTCCGAGGGAACCTGGAGGGCGATAAATGATAAGGATGTTAAGCTTGAAAGGGCTGGTAACTGTGACAGCATGGAATTCAAAGGAGGCGATAGACAGATGGGTAAGGGGAGAAAGAGAGAATGACCACTTGGGAGAGATGAGGATCCCGGTGCCACCACCCCGCTGACCAGAAGCTCTCGGGGTGTGCGAGAACACGTGGGCGGACGAAGAGAGAGCAGTAGGAGTAGCAGTGTTATCTGTGGTGATCCATGTTTCCGTCAGTGCCAAGAAGTCGAGGGACTGGAGGGAGGCATAGACTGAGATGAACTCTGCCTTGTTGGCCGCAGATCGGCAGTTCCAGAGGCTACCGGAGACCTGGAACTCCACGTGGGTCATGCGCGCTGGGACCACCAGATTAGGGTGGCCGCGGCCACGCGGTGTGGAGCATTTGTATGGTCTGTGCAGAGAGGAGAGAACAGGGATAGATAGACACATAGTTGACAGGCTACAGAAGAGGCTACGCTAATGCAAAGGAGATTGGAATGACAAGTGGACTACACGTCTCGAATGTTCAGAAAGTTAAGCTTACGTAGCAAGAATCTTATTGACTGAAATGATTGAAATGATACAGTACTGCTGGAGTAGGCTAGCTGGCAGTGGCTGCGTTGTTGACACTACACTAATCACTACACTAATCAAGTTGTTCCGTCGAGTGTAATAGTTTCTACAGTGCTGCTATTCGGGGGCTAGCTGGCTAGCTGGCTAGCTAGCAGTGTTGATTGCGTTACGTTACGTTAAAAGAACGACAATAGCTGGCTAGCTAAACCTAGAAAATCGCTCTAGACTACACAATTGTCTTAGATACAAAGACGGCTATGTAGCTAGCTAGCTACGATCAAACAAATCAAACCGTTGTACTGTAATGAAGTGAAATGAAAATTTGATACTACCTGTGGAGCGAGCGGAATGTTGACCGGGTAGTTGAAGTTCTATTCGGTAGAGGTTGGCTAGCTGTTGGCTAGCTAGCTGCAGTATCTCCTACGTTAAGGACGACAAATAGCTGGCTAGCTAACCTCGGTAAATTAAGATAATCACTCTAAGTCTACACACTCTAAACTACACAATTATCTTGGATACGAAGACAGCAAAGACAACTATGTAGCTAGCTAACACTACACTAATCGAGTCGTTCAGTTGAGTGTAATAGTTTCTACAGTGCTGGTGGATGGTGGACGTTAGCTAGCTGCTTAGCTAGCTGATGATAGCAGTGTAGACTACGTTAGGACGACGAAATACGATAATTACGCAATTATCTTTGATACAAAGGGGCTATGTAGCTAGCTAAGAAGAAATTGCTAAGATTAGACAAATCAAACCATTGTACTATAATGAAATGTAATGAAAATGTAATGAAAAGTTATACAACCTGCGGACCGAAGTGTAGATGCGACCGCTCGCTCCAACCCGGAACCGGAAAACCTTTAAGCCAGGGAGAACATGGCTTGTCATGTAGATGAGGTGATGTTTAAGCCAGGGAGAACATGGCTTGTCATGTAGATGAGGTGCTGTTTAAGCCAGGGAGAACATGGCTTGTCATGTAGATGAGGTGCTGTTTAAGCCAGGGAGAACATGGCTTGTCATGTAGATGAGGTGCTGTTTAAGCCAGGGAGAACATGGCTTGTCATGTAGATGAGGTGCTGTTTAAGCCAGGGAGAACATGGCTTGTCATGTAGATGAGGTGCTGTTTAAGCCGGGGAGAACATGGCTTGTCATGTAGATGAGGTGCTGTTTAAGCCAGGGAGAACATGGCTTGTCATGTAGATGAGGTGCTGTTAAAGCCAGGGAGAACATGGCTTGTCATGTAGATGAGGTGCTGGGTTAAGCCAGGGAGAACATGGTTTGTCATGTAGATGAGGTGATGTTTAAGCCAGGGAGAACATGGCTTGTCATGTAGATGAGGTGCTGTGGCCAGACCAAAATAGGAGGCCGGATGCAGCCAAATGTAATTTTTGTACAGAAAACCTTTTATCTTACTGAATGTTTATCCTGGTTTTCTCCTGTTGGGTGTGGAATGTGTTACATTGAAATCACAGGTGTTAAAAAATACAACATTTTGGAATAAATGACAGTTTTTGTTACTGTATTGCATTTGTGTGTTTTTATTTATGTATATTTGAGTAGGTATACATTACTGTAATATTTTACAACCGGCTACAGTGTAACACTGAAAATGCAAAAGGCAGAAACC